>NC_051076.1:38314089-38614089 GCF_004664715.2 Peromyscus leucopus | reverse complement strand
CTCAGAAAACATTTCAGAGGGATTCCATTGTCCCTTGAGACAGTTAACTTCAGCTCGTAAAAACACTGGTGTCTGAGGGCAGAAAATTACAATGGCTTCCTGTTGGAGCCTCCTCCAAGCTCTCGGGCTAATTTAAACAACATGGCAAGACTCCAACCCAACCTCAAGCGCAGACTTAAAAAGCCTGTTATTTAAAGACTGGTCTACACATTTATCTCTCAATAGGCCCTCTCTTCCCCTCTTCTGTTTCTAGTCCCACGTGTTTCATTGCCTCGAACCCAACAAGAAGAAACGTTAGTGTACCGTGACGCAATGCTAGCCAGCCCCCGTCTCTCTCAGTGGTTTCTGCCCTGCCTTGGAAGACAGCAGGAGAAGGCTGAACGCCACACCTTAGAGATGTGTGTGGGGATGTGTGAGACTGGATGTGTTTGCAAAGCCACTTAATAAAAGCGCTGATAGAGCGACAGCCTCTTCTTTTTTGTCCGCTGTGTCGACATTAGAGAAATGTGAAACTATTGCAGTAACCGTGATGTCTTTTAAAAAAAAGAAAATTTCAACTATAAAATAACATTTATGTATCTCAGACATGCCAAACTGTTGTTCTGAAACTAATTTAATTCACTATCAATTAACAGTTGTGTGCTATAGAGAAAGAAAAAAGAAGCTGAACTAAATTGTATTTAAGACAAATGGGCTACCCTGAGTATCAGCATTTGGAAGTGGGCCGGTGGGGGAAAAAGATAGAGGACACACCAATTCAAGCACATATCCTGAGTTCTGACTGCCATTTATCTGCTGGTTGGTCACAAGTCACCTCACTTCTCTTACTTTGTTCCATTGTCTATATAATATAATAAAAAAAAAATGTACAAAAGTAAATATAAATATAACATAAATATTACATACACACATTCATATATGTAATATAATAGAGGAAAAAGTAATCACTAAAACCATGTCGAAGGACTGAAAGAGAAATGGCACTGAGAGGTATAAGGGGTGTTTGTTCCCATCCACCTCTCTTCTCCAGCGTTCTCTCCTTCTGCTTTGAGAGGCAGAACCAAAACATATTCCAGCCCTTTCCTAATTGAGGATTGCAGTAAGAACAGCCCTGGCAAGGCAAGCTGGGAAGCTATGATGGAAGTGTTTAGGAGTTTTATGGGCTCTTGTCCTCCTCATTCCCACAACAGTGGCCCCCTTCCCCACACACTTTGCTGTGAACTCTTAGGCGACATGGCAATGGGTCTTGCAATGTTTGCATGCCTCGAGCTTCAGCAACTGGCATCCTGAACGCTCGACACGCTCCTGCCAACCTCTCCCAATTCTAACTCGTTGCGGCTGCGCTTGCTGGTTCTCATTCTCCCAACCCAAGGTCAAAGATGAAGCTGTTGACAACACCTCACCAAGTGCATTCTCTACCGGCCGAGTCCCACCTCACCTCATCCGAACTCCATCTATTCCTGGTAGAGAACGTACTTCAAAAGGTACATGTTTTCCATCTCTCTCATAGAATAATTTTGCATCACAAATACTCATCCTGTAGCACAGCCACAGTTTTCTGTCTCCCACTCTGTCATACACAGATGTATATACACCCACATAAAACACATTCAACTTATAGTTTCAATTTTGAGATAACAGGCTTTAATTTGTTAAATTACATGAAGATGGAGGAAGATAAATACAGAGTATTGAGAGTTCTCATACAACTAAAGGCATGTCTCTTCATTGTATATTTGGTTTAGAGCAAGCCTAAAGAGCCAAAAGGATCCCCGTGCAATGTTGGCAAAGGCAGAATGGAAGGGACATGTAGTGTAGAAAATAATGATGATAACCACAAAACGCAAATTAGGCAATTACCATGACCCAAACCTAGAGACTGGGGGAAACTCAAGGGTGTTAGTTGGGTTCTGCCATATTTATTTGCGTAAAAATTTCATGTTGGCTTTGCGGCTGGAAATGTGTTTGTCTTCAAATAGTTGTAATGTTGATACTGCAGACTGAAATACATGATTAAGTACATTTTAAGAGGGTGTTTGTAGCTAACAAAGGTTTGCATGATGATACATTACACCTCCTGGAACTTGGCTGAGCCATAGAACAGATGCCCAAGGAAGTCAAAGAAAGCTAAGATATCAGAGGAACCCAGATGAGGGAAAGAAAGCCAAAATGCCATGTTCAACACAAAGCCCAGCCTCTCTTTGCCTATAAGCATTTTCATCATCAAAGAAAATTAGTATTGTTTCTAAATCCCCAAATAGTGTGAGCCCTCCAAAGATAAAAATGACAGAAGAGATAATCAACCCATTTGGGGGTAGGGGAAGGGTCAGGCTAAATACAAAGCAATGGGCTCACAAAGAGAGCATGAAAGAATGTGAATTGTGTGAATGTTAGGTTCCAAATGCTGTGTCTTCATTTCCATGGAAAACCTCACGATAGGGAAAATTATTTCTGGGCCTTCAAATAGGAAACTAAAAGAGGCCTCCTTGGAGCCTGATAAATAACAACATCAACATGATGTTATAAAATCAAATGCGTTTTTCTAAAGTAGCTAAAGTATCTCGGAATTTCTTGCAGACGGCCTTTTGTTCATCTGTAGAGGATGCCCTCAGATGCACATGCAGCCTTTCACTGACTGAAGACTTTACTCAGAAAGAGCAATGACTTAACAACTGTGGATGAGGAGACGTGACTACATGCTGGCCCACCAACTTTGTGCAACACACCTCTGTCCAAGGGATGATGTTGTTCTCAAGTAGACAAGTTCTCAATAGAATCACTCAAAAGCTCTTAGGAAGAGTGACTCTTGTGTTTAATACATCCCACAAGTGAATGCTCAGAACTAACCCAAGATTTGCTTATGCCAATGATAATTATATAGAGTCTAATGATGTGGAGTCTCCTATAAACTATAAATAGGATCCCATAATAATTATCACAATCCCTATTTGGCTTCCAAAATAGAAATCTTGGAACTCTGGAGGCAAAAGAACATCGAGCTACACTTGCCTTAGAATGTACATATTGAACTTTCAAGGTGGGGAAGAACCTTAAATTACTCATGCAAAATTTTTATAGGTTCCGTGTTGGATAGTGGACATGCAAGGAATTACAGGCTCTTCCTTTCCACATTTCTAATAAATGAACAAAAAAAAAGTAAAATTAACCAATAAAAATACAGAAGAAATGGCCGGGCGATGGTGGCACACGCCTTTAATCCCAGCACTCGGGAGGCAGAGCCAGGCGGATCTCTTTGAGTTCGAGGCCAGCCTGGGCTACCAAGTGAGTTCCAGGAAAGGCGCAAAGCTACACAGAGAAACCCTGTCTCAAAAAAAAAAAAGAAAGAAAGAAAAATACAGAAAAAATAAAGAATATGGTATGATCTTAACATCAATTGCTTACGAAGTAGTCATTAGAGAATAAAAATAATATTCTACAAAATAGAAGTTATCATGAGGCACACCTCATACATAGCAGAATAATAAGGAAGAGAAGTGGATACAATTCCTATTTTTTTTTATCAATATCCCCAACTGATTTTTTTTTTTTTTCAGAATCAGGCTAAGCAATATATCTAACAATAACCAAGCAATTGTGTTTCTGGATATTATACAAGAGAAATAAAAATATACATCCAACAGAGATATTATACAAAGATGTTCACAATAGTTAAACCCAAGAAGTAACCTAAATACCCCTCAACAGGAGAATACACAAATGTGGCATGTTGATAAAATTAATATTAGTTAGTAACTAAAAAGAACTGATTTAGGCAAAACATTGAACTGAATGAAAGAAGTCAGACACAAAGAAATATAAAGTCCATGGCTCTGATTAAACGCAACCCTAATCCTTGGTAGTTGATATCAAGCAATGGGTGCTTGTGCATAGAAGATGTGTCAGAGGACACGCAGGGGAAGCAGAAATATCTCTATCATCAGCCTGGGCTCCATGAGTGCACACATTTGTCAAATGTATCATATGTTAAGATGTGCAAATGTTGCTACATATAAATATATACACCAGGCTTTTAGGGTAGACAGTTCAGGAAAAAGACATGGAAACTCTTAGAAATTCATAAGGCCTTCCTTCCACCACAGTATGTCAGAGATTCAGACATTTCCAAGTCCATCCTACTCATCTTTTTCTGACTAGAAGAAAGCTAAGACAGAAGGGCAGAACTACTAAAAATCAACATTAAACCTCTAGTAATAAAGAGCTGTGATCTGAGAGATGGTTACTGAAGAGAATGTGCAACTTTCAGTAAGAAATACACTACCTATGGCTGTCTCCACACCTCTCTGGGAACTTACAAGCTATGGCCAGAACCCACAGTTTTCTGGATAAATCAGAGCACATGAACATCTGTCTTTGAAAGCAGTGAAAGTTCTAGAGCATCACCTTGACTCCAGAAGACTATCTGAAACCCACAGGAATAAGAAAGTCCCTAAGTGAGTGCAGTAAGAACACCCTCTTGTGTGCTAATGCTTCTGAATAAACAGAGATTCTTGATAGGAGCTAAGATCATCTGAAAGGAAGGGATCTCAATTGAGAAAATGACTCCATAAGATTGGACTGCAGACAAGCCTAGAGGGCATTTTCTTAATTAGTGATTGATGTGGGAGGGCCCAGCCCATTGTTGGTAGTGTCATCCCTGAGCTGGTGGCCCTGGGTTCTCTAAGAAAGCATGCTTAGCAAGCCATAGGGAGCAAGCCAGTAAGCAGCATTCCTCTGTGGCCTCTGCATGAGCTCAGATTCAACCACTATAACCTCTTTGACCTTCTGTTCCTCCCCATTCACACGGTTTCATCACAAACTAAAGCACATTGAACATCCAGTGCATCTAGTCCTATAAAACCTCAAAGTAGCTGGAGGCAAGAACTCATCAATAGCACCTTGGAGGGCAATGGAATCGCCTACATCTAACTTAAATGGTACCCAGAAAAACATCATCATGCATCAGGATTTTTGTTAGTATGCATTCCAGCAAATTAATAGTCCAACTTTACCATTAGGCCAAACATCTGAAGTTGCAAGTTCTGTTGTAACATCATGGCACATGGAACATAAGTGATTAAATATAACAAGCAAATGACTAATACAAGTTTAGGAAACTTAAGCATTCTGTGGTGATATCTTTGAACAGACATTGACGGAAATGAATTAGCAAGTCTTTTCTTCACTCTTGTATATTTCCTTACACAACTTACTGGTGGGAAAAAAAGTGGAAAGGAAGGATGGAAAGAGGTGTTGAAATTTTCAGTAGCTCCTGAATACTGAAAACCAAACAAATAAGCTATAGTTACTGTCTTAGTTAAGGTTACTATTGCTAGGATGAAACTCCATCACCAAAAGCGAGCTGGGGAGGAAAGGGTTTATTTGGTTTATGCTTCCACATTGTAGCTCATCATGAAAGGAAGTCAGGACAGGAACTCAAGCTGAGCAGGAACCTGGAGGCAGGAGCTGATGCAGAGGCCATGGAAGAGTGCTGATAACTGTTTTGCTGCCTATTGGCTTGCTCAGTCTGCTTTCTTATAGACCCCAGGACCACCAGCCTCAGGGATGACACTACCAACAATGGGCTGGGCCCTCCCACATCAATCACTCGTTAAGAAAATGCTCTACAGGCTGGCCTGCAGCCCAATCTTATGGAGTCATTTTCTCAATTGAGGTCCCCTCCTTTCAGATGACCTTAGTTTGTATCAAGCTGACAGTATCCTATCCAGCACAGTGACTAAGTTGTCCTGTATTGGCTCATTGCTTTTCGCTTTTACATGCAAACAGTAAGTTCAGAGAGTAAGGTACACTGTGTAGCTACATTCTTTTGTTCTGGTTGTTTAACTGAATTAATTCCAAAGCCAACACAAACCTCAGTCTTAGCAAAAAAACTAAATGGTGCTCCCCAAGACAAACTAGCAGTTACTGAAAGAAAATCTGTACAGTCATAACATACTGAGAGGACATAAGAGAAAAACAATATCTCAGATAAGCAATCACCTAAATAGACAAATACGAAGTCAACATGCTCTTTCATAATATGCATTTTATGTAATCATGCTTCCTGCTATCATAAATTAAATAACACACCTATGGATGCTAAAAGTTTATATATTTTCTCTCTCACACACAATGGCCCTATTTATTTAATCAAGATTTCAAAACAATTTATCACTGTCAGAAACTCCATGAAGCAATAACTTAGAGAGATTTTTAATTACAGAAAAAGGAAGTCATGAGAACATAATCACCTAAAAATGATTTGTAGCGCCTTGAACTTATTCTACATCACTGTGTGGTTATTGCATTAATACTACACACAGAGTGTGCAGGGGGGTAGGGGAGCCTACATAATCATTGTTGAAGGTGAGCATCAATCACCACCTGAAGTGTGTGAGAAAACTCAACTATAGCAAATGACATTCACCCAAGAAGTAAAGGCTCCATAGAGCCGAAAAACAAAGTAAAACAGAGCGAGACATCTATATTCTTCCATAACTGAAAGCATGAGAGAAAACGCAAAATTTTAAACAAATCCCCAAGAAAAAAAATGAGAAAAAAATGAGCTGACAGTGTGTTTAAATAAGAAAATAATAAATGAGAACATATAATCAATAATAATAAAGTAATAAAAATGAACACCAGTGGCTTATCACCAGCAAACCATATACTCTGAGCCATGACTGGAGTCCCACAGTAAAAACAAACTCGGGCTTCAGAGTGGTACATTCCATGGACAACTGTCAATAAAACCTCACATGGAAAAACGACAACTTCTCTATCCATCACTTTCTATAGTGGCAACGTCAACTACCACAGAGCACAGCAGAGGTTGAGAAACATGGCTGATCTCTTTCAACAATGTTAGAGCTTTCTCCAGCCCAGCCTCATAAACACATGTTCCCAATAATTCCCCCAATGAATAAGCCCCTTTCAAAAGGGAAGCGGGACTCACATGAACACTAACCTCTTGATTAAAATGTCCACTGGCTCAGTGGACTGTGAAGGTCTCCCCCAATACACATGCTTCAGGCTGCATTCACAATCAATTAGTTACATCAAATCCCCTTTTGTTTCCCTCCAGTGACTTTTTATCACCCTGTTACTTGACTCCTAAACAACTGCCTCACCTGGCTTTCTGCCAGATTCCCCACAAGCATGGCCTTCCCAGAAGACAGCGGCCAGCCATAGAGAGTCTCCATAACATGGTGAATAGAGAAATGTCTTCAGAATAATTCCCCAGGCCAACAAAGGCATTTATAAAATATTTGTTTAATTGAGGAGGTTCACATTTCTTTCTGTGCTCATTGCTATAAGTTTTCACAAAACACCTTTTTTTTTTCTCTCCACACATTTCAGAACTAAATGATAAGCCCGCAACCCTGATTCTAATCTGTTTAGCGTTAAAATGGCCACCTGACCTTACCACCTCTGAAACACACATTCTCTCTCTACAGCGCTGGTTCCTAGCTCTCCATCGTTGTGACAAATATCTTAAGTAAACAAAACACATGGACAGTTGCTTTAACTGGATTCATTTTCAGAGGATTCAGTTGATGATGTCTTGATCCCGTTGCTCGAGGCTGTGGTGATACAGAACATCATGGCAGAGGCAAGTCATCTCGCTATGGGTGCCAGGAATTTGGGGAGGGCTGGAGTCCCAGTCCCTTCGAAGGTCACACACCCAATGACCCAACATCCTTCCACTGGACCCCACCTAATAAAGGGTCCACTACATTCTAATAGTACAACAGGCAACTAATGCACAAAGGCCTTTGGGGGTCATTTGGTATCCAAACCATAACAGGGGGTGGTTTAAATAATTCTCTCAGCCTCAAATGGGACATACATATCACCAACTCCCCCCACCCCAAGGTTCAGGAAACATCATGGAAGAAGGGGCTGAAAGCGTCAGAGCCAGTGGCCAAGAAGGGTGGCAAGAGAATATCATCTTCTGAGAATGATAGAGCCACAGCACTTATGAACACATAGCAGATGTGGCTGCTTACTCAAGACCTACACAAGATCAAAACAGTCAACTCTTAGCACGGACAGGGGTGGGGGATTCACCAGGCCTTACCCCTAGCTGAGAATAATTGGCAGCTAATGGCTCCTGGGAAAAGGAAAATATGTTTTTTTTTTTTTCAAGGATGAGGCCTCCATCAAGTTACCCATCCAGTGCACCCTACACCTATGCATATACAGGAAGCAATTACTGGACTCAGTGGGTTATAAAGAAAAAGAAAAAAAAGATATAAAGCTGGGAAAGGGGTGTGGTGGGTTTGGATAGAAGTAACTATGACTAAATATACTGTATTTGAACTTCTCAAGAAATAGATATATAAAATAATATCTAAACATATTAATGACTACCAATAAATCACCATGGAAGTAATTTGACATCATAATAATACTTTATTCCATATTACTAGCACTTTGAGTGTGTTTTCAAGTCCTACCCACATTTAAACTTCATCCCCCAAACAAGAGTAAATGATGGCTAAGGATCCATTCTGATTATCCATAGTGCCTTCCTTAGTCTCCAGTTTCCAGATTTTCTGAATGTATTTCTCCTGGCCATGTGATGCTGAGTGATCTCTACAGCATTCCAACCAATGCTTTCAGTAATTACCTTGTCAATTCACCTTCTGCTCCATGTCTCTTTTCAAATCACAGCTAGGGTTAGCAAAACTGCCTATTTCCTTTCAAGGGTCTGTAAGCTTTGCCAGGGCAAAAATCACATACATATGCTGATTGGGTCCATCACAAATTTATGAGATTCAACTCCAGCTGCTCGGCAACCCATTTATTTATCTCTCCCCTGTTCCTCTTTCAATTGCCTCAGCATAATTATTACAGACTTTGATCACTCACTCCAAGCACCAGACTCCCAACTTTGGCAAGTCTCATTCTCAGCTGTCAACCCTCAGAAGAAAAGAAAAACTTAGAGATGCACCCCTTGGCTTCTCCCTTCTTTTATATCATCTACATTCTTCCTGACTTGCTGCCTACACTGAACAAAATGGTATTATAATTGCTTCTTTCAAAAGCTGCATGCCTTCAGTGAATGCAGCCTTTCATGTCCTTTCAAACAGCCACCTTCAATTGATTTCTCTTATCAATATTGCTCTTCCACTATGGGAATTTGTTTCCCCTAACGCTTAAGATATCTACTCAAACTTCTCAAGTTTTCAAACCACAAGCGAACTTTCTTGCATTTGCCTTCGCAAAGTTAAAGTTCTCATGAACTATAGTCAAGCGACTTCATCCCAGTGATTATTCTTTAGTGTGAGGCAAAAGGCACTTTCCCATAGAATGCATCTTGCCTGGAATGCCATATTGCTCACCAGGCTCCACGCAAAGCTTGTGTGGCTCCTTTAAGTGAATCTTCCAGCATGCCATCCTCTTCTTGGCCTCACAATTAACAGTTGTATTCTAATGGTCTGTTTTTCTTGTATTTCCTCCTTGCTCTCTAAGCTCTGTTTGAATTACAGTATCAGTGCCAGGGTTACACCTACCATCTCTTTATGAAATCTTTCATAACTCAAACTCGGCTTGACTGGTTCGCTAAACTCCAATACTACACTTTAAACACTTTATTTGGGGCTTCCATTTTGAATCAGAGTGACCCTCTCAGGTAGGGTATCTTAGGGCACAAGTAACAGGAAAACACTGAGTTCTGTTTCAGTCCATGCATGAATTTTTAACTCCCTCTAAGAAGAGGTAAAGCAGCTAATAGGCACTGTTCAGATGTCCACCAAAGTTCTGCGCCTTCTTCTCTTCCTTTTTCTTGGTTCTTTATTCTACATGTTTCTTTCGGGCTCAAGCTGGTGGCAAGATGGATACAATAGTTCTATGTGTCATATTCAGAGATGACATCAACCGTGAACAGAAATGTACCACTTCCTCTAAGTGAAATTCTTCATAGAAGCTCCACTAACTTGGATCCACACTTATCCCTAAACCAAGTATTAATAAATAAAATGTGACTACTACAGAAATTTTAAAGCAGGGTTTCCACACTTGGAACCAATGACACTTAGGGGCAGATAACTCTGTGTTGTGGGGGGTTATGCCATGCAACATGGATGTCAACAGGCAACCCTGACCTCTTTATATTACCTGCTAGTAACAACCCCCACTTGTATAAATGAGAATCGTTGCTGTGGACTTAGGTTCAGATGTAGGAAACTTAATTCCCAGTGCAATAGTGTTGGGAGGAGAGGCCTTTTCAGGGGGTGGGAGGTGTTTAGGTCAGGAGAGCGGCATTCTCACGAATAGATTACTGTCCCTATAGAAGGAACTCCCAAAATGGAACATATTCTCTCTTCCTTTTCTTCTTACTGTACAGTGTCTATTCAGGCTCGTCCTTCTGCCATTCTAGGAGACAGCAAGAAGTCACCCACTAGATGCCAACAGCTGGCCTGGGACTTCCTAGCCTCCAACACTCTGAGAAGAGAAATGCCTGCTCTCTTGAAGCACTCAGCCTGCATCATTCCATTACAACAGCACAAACAGACTTAAAATCAGAAGCAATTAATACTGACTGTCAAAACAAAAAGAATATTTATTCTTCTAGATTATTATCAGTTAGCACGGAAGTCTCTACCTACTGAATGAACCCAAAGATCTCTAGCATCATTGTGATGCCTTCTTTATTGCCTGTGGCCAGACATCAACAGCTTTTACCAGTACAGTCCATAAAGCACCCAGTGAATTCCATCTCTCTGTCACCACTGTGGCCTAAATAGCTGCAGTTCTCTGCATGATTCAGGGGCTACCACACTTGTGCACTTCCAGACACTATGCACGTTGCTTCTCCAGTCTTAAACGGTGTGTGGAAGTATCTCTGAGAACAGGAGATACTGTAGGAATATCTCCAGACCTGAGAGATACAAATAAAAGATGTAACCAGATCTGAGAAATTAAGCCAAGGCAATATGTCCAGAAGACAAATGGGGCATTTGTGAGTGCATACACGTGTGTGATTACACAAGTTGACAGACCAGAGGAAAAACTTAATGCAAAATCTACAGGTCAAGGTGCATAGACCATCTGGGGTGAGTCACTAGCGAATGCATAACTGCTTTTAGTCTGTTGGCATATCGTTTAATGCACGGGCTATCTATAAACTGGGAAAACAATGTGCAATTCATGAATAGTTAATGTGTCGTTTCATAAGGATGTGGGTTCTTTGTCACAGAGGCTCCATCTGAAAATCTTTGCTAGAAAAATAATCATAGGACCAGAAAGAAGCCAGCAAGATGTTTTCTGTATGACCTGCAGCCCACATAAAAGACTAGCCACAGCTTTTTTTATTTACTTGAGAGGATAATTCCTGAAAAGTATACAGTGCCTCTATGAAAACATAAAGATAGGTATTTACACTTAAAATGTTTATATTAACATTATATACAACATTCCTGTTGTAATTATACAAGTTAAAATTTACATGTAGGAAGGTTCTACCTAATACCAAATAATACCAAAAATATTCATGGTGAGATTTAAGTTAGAACATTAGAAATTTCTAAATCTTGTATCTTAATTGTTTTACATACTTTCTGTGCTATGGTTTCCTGCTTAAAGTTTCGTTTCAAGTCAGCAAGTGTACAACAGAGGATGAGTTTCAAATGAATGACATTTCCACATGCATTTGGGCACAAGCAGCCGCCCTATAGAGAACGCCCATGTTTAGTACATTGCTACCAAGGCAGGGCCAACACAGCATGCCGGGGGCATTTGGCTCCACTTGATTCCCTCCTTGTGAAGTCCCACGAGTTCAAAACTCAACTCAAAGTTGTAGTCCTCAGCCTCATTGGCATTGTCCTGAAAAAAAGAGATTATCTTACAGCAGTTTCTGAGGCTTGAGTTCCAAAATATCTCAAATGTGAGAGGAAACCCTGAACAGGGTGAAAAGTACCTGAGCCATGAGCCAAATCATACATACCCTCTAGTCTACCATAGGGAACCTTAACCACATTAGCCCGTTGGCCATGGTACAAGGAAGTCAGTATCCTAGAGTGTTCTAGTTCCAGGGACTTCGTTTTAAGAACACACAAATCAACCTCTTTAATGTTAGAGACACAGTGAGCACCCAAACCACACTGCGAAATCTTGTATCCAACATGAGATTTGTACATGGGTGCCATCGCACTGTCCTGTGCGCCCTACCCTCTAGGCTTCTATGTAGCCTTGTTGGCCAGCAACAGCCCAGGAGCAGCTTTCAGCAATAACGGCAAAACCTGCTACCAGCACCCAGGGAACAGGAGGTCAGAGTTCCTGGACAGAGTGAGGCATGGCTGTGTGCTTTGATTAACGCGCTGTTGAGCACAAGCATCACTTTTATACGGTTCTATACTTTACTATGCCTTTTATTTTTGGTTCCTGCCAGTCAACTGGAGTAGAATAATTGCCCCCGCACCTATGATTTCTCCACAGTGGAATCAAGTGAGTTCTGGGGGAAAAACATATAGAGTATAAATTCTGAGGATGGATAAGGCATATCTCCACGCCGTCATCACACACAGGCAGTCTGCCAGGCAAAACAGGCTCGCTTGTGCTCTCTCTCTCTCTCTCTCTCTCTCTCTCTCTCTCTCTCTCTCTCTCTCTCTCTCTCTCTCTCTCTCTCTCTCTCTCTCTCTCTCTCTCTCTAAATGAAATAAAAACCTTTTTTAAAAACATGCCTGTAGTCCACTAAGTTTTCTCTATATTGTTGGCTAACTGCTTTAATATTTCACTAAATTTAAAACTTAAAATTAATAACTCATTTTGGTTGAAAGCAACACCAGCTCCCTGTTTACTACTTTTCTGGTGCTCTTCCCACACCCAGCTCCAGCCATGCCTCACAGCCCCCTCCAGGGAACTTCTCCACAGTGCTCTAAAACAATGACTGATTTCGACGCCTGGTAGAAACAAATTCGTAGTTGGTTTTTTTTTTTTTTTTTCCCTTAAGTTATCCTTGTGATAAAATCTGCTAAAACTTACTTCTCTGCAGTGAAACATTGCACCAAGGGCACCAGTATTCCTGCCCTCTGAAAGGTGGTGACTTTTCCAGCGATGACTGGCATGTGGTTCAGCAAACAGCAGGGGAAAACCACCCAAATGTAGCTGTTGCTATCGACAGGCTGGGGTTCCAGACAGATCATCTAAGAAGAGGGGCATTCACACCACACTACTTTTTGTGTCCTCCCCTACCCCTACCCCCCCCCTCTACTGCCCACAGATCTCAGACTCCAGATTCTTCAGTCCCTAAAGCAGATCTGTACCACGACCTCCCCTGGGGTTTGCATAGTTCAACCTTGGGCTGAGGCTACATCATTGGTCCCTCTTGTTCTAAGGCTCCCAGATTCTTGACCTAGCCACAGGTTTCCCCAGCACTCCAGCCTGCAGATGTGGGATCATTCACCCTGTAATCATATAAGTCCACCCAATAAACTCCCTCTTTCAATTATGCATATATTCTATTGGCTCTGTGCCTCTGAAAACTGACACAACATCAAAAGAGTACAAATTTTGCCAGGTGTTGATGGTGGTGGTGGCGGCGGCGGCGGCGGCGGCGGCGGCGGCGGCGGCGGCGCACACCTTTAATCCCAGCACTCGGGAGGCAGAGGCAGGCGGATCTTTGTGAGTTCGAGGCCAGCCTGGACTACCAAGTGAGTTCCAGGAAAGGTGCAAAGCTACATAGAGAAACCCTGTCTGGAAAAACCAAAAAAAAAAAAGAGTACAAATTTCCCAATAAACAAGTATTTAAGGTAACATTAATACAGTCATCATATAATGTAGAAATAAGTCTTTACTTTAAGTCACTTTAAGGTCATAACTATGTGTCAAACACTTTGCAACTATCTCTCTTTTTGTGTGTGTGTGTGTGTGTGTGTGTGTGTGTGTGTGTGTGTGTGATGTATACATGGAGGGGGTCCTCACCCACGTTCGTTTCCCATTTAGTGATTCTGACCAGCAGAGAACCCTCCAGATCCACCTATCTCCACTCATCAAGACTTACTCCAATGCCACACCCAGCTCTTGTGTGTGTGGCTTCGGGGATCTGAACTCGGGTTCTCAGGGTTCCACAGTGAGCACTTTACCCCTGAGCCATCTCCCCAGCCCATCTCATTTTTTTTTTTTTTTTGTATGTGGATTTGACCTATTATAGTGTTCAAGATCAAAAGTGGATGGCAAAGATAACACTGGAGTTCATTTCTTTCTGATGATAGGGCCTGCGGTGGTTTTGTTGTAGGGGGTATTGTGTTGTTTCGTTTTTTCCTAATTAAAATTCGTAAGTTCTGCTGGAGAGAGGGCTTAGAGGTTAAGATCACTGTCTGCTCTTCCAGAGGTCCCACTGAGTTCAATTCCCAGCAACCACATGGTGGCTCACAACCATCGACAACGAGATCTGGTGCCCTCTTCTGGCCTGCAGGCGTACACGCAGGCAGAACGTTGCATACATAATAAATAAATAAATCTTTATTAAAAAAAAAAAAAAGTCATATAAAAAAAATTTGTAAGTTCATCTCACTGTCACTCGAGCACATGGAGCTAACTTCCCCTTATTTCCTAACACCTTCAATTTAGTGTTTGGCAGTGACTTGCAGAGCAAACTCCTTAAGTGTTTCCTTATTTTAGTCACTCATTCAAGTGGCAGATGTGGCCTAAGAATGCAGTACTCGGTCCCAACACCCCCTTGAGCACCAATTCTCAAGATCCGAGAGGAAGGCCAATGCTGAAGGTCTACCTTCTAGCTTCTTTCCCATCTCAGAGGTCACAATATCGCATTAAACCAGTTCCTCCCGCTCCTTGACATACGCATTTTCCCGGAGAACCAATCAGCTATCTCCCCCAAATTTGCTTATGTATTCTAGACTATATTCTAACCAACAGCTGAAGTAGATAGAGGAGGACAAAGAGTACGGGAATCTAAACTTGAAAACATTAAGTAGTTAGGTCTATGAGGCCAACTTCCACCTGCTTTGAGTTTCCCCCACCCGCCCACCCACCCCTGTCCCTGAGCCATGCCAATTGTAAGCTTTCTTAACAAAGTCTGTTCTTCCTTTCTGCTTTGACATGCTGGGTGTTCAGTAAATGAATATTGAGGAGCAATCACAAAAAAGTGGAAACCGTAACTCCTCCCTCTGGATTAATGTTGCATTCAAAGGAATTATCTTTTATGGCATTTGACTTGAACTGTATGTTTTTTCCTTGCTAAGGGTTATTAACATGAATATTGCACCATCGAGGGGATTTTTGTTTTTCTTCTGATAGCCATCTTTCAGCAAGTCTGGCTACAAGTTAATGAGATCAGCAGTTCAAGAGCCAACTATTGTGTGGCTTGCTGCCTGTACTTGCTAGGCTCTCCTCTCCCCACAGTTTGCCTCGGCTTCTATCGCTGACTTTATCTTGTACTGAAAATTAATGCACTGATTTAAATGAGTGATAGGAAATGCGATCTATTATGCCTGCTGGCACGCAGTGTGTTTCACCTCATTACCACATTCTTAAAGAGTAATTAGCATCTCCAGGGATGAATTGGATATGACATAGCCAACATCTGCAGATACCTTTACTCGCAGGCAGAACACAATGGCTCTATCCTTCCCACATACTCAGCCTCAGCTGAGAATTTACCAGTTCAGAAAACTGAGGTGATTTTTCTGAGGGACACAGATTGTATGAGTGTTGTGTCACATGCCTGTTTCCAAAACTGTGTCTACTATCTTATCTTTGCATTTACCCCAAAGTTATTTATACCCCTCAAACACTAAGAGTTCATAAAATAAGACGGAAAACTGACAATACTTAACTAAAATATTCACCTTCAAAATCCAAGCCTTCATGACATATAGGCCAACAGTAAAAGGCCTTTGCTCAGTTTATTTATCTGTGTCTGTATTTCAAATGGATATGAAAACTGAAATATAAATTTAATGTATGTCTAATGCACTTGAAATTATCTTTATATATTGGCAATTTAGAATGTACAGTTAATTAATTCTAGTTCTAAATTGATAATATTATTAATATTGACAGAGGAACTCCCTATATCCCAGGTTATCCTTAAAACTGTAATCCCTCGATTCAGATCCCTGCCTCCTGGGTAGCTGGAACTATAGATGTATGCCACTATGTCCAACAAATCTAAATTTAAAGTTAACTGCATAAATTATACCTCACAAACCTCATCCAAAAAGTTGATGTGGTTGAACATTACAACCTGTGTAGGTTAGTAATGGGGCTCCCAGAAGCCACAAGTTTTTAAGTGAAAAATCCCAACACCAGGCATGGGATACTTCCCTGTGAGCTGTTTGCCAAAATGCCTCCAGAGGCCCCCAAAACAATAAATGTCATTGCCATCGCTCTATCAAAATTACAGAGTAAGATCCTGAAACCCCATGTATTTTGGATACAGGATATGGAGAAATCGCACTGGAACATAGCTAAATGCTTCCTCCCTGTTGGCTACCAAAAGGTGCTATGTAGGTTGATGAAAAGGTCATCAAAGGTCTCTCCCAATATGGACAGACAAGATATACTCACTGATGCAACAGTATCAAGACGGTTTAGGGGTAACCACTCCCTTTCTGATTAGGTGAGGGGCAGGCTTTAGAGAACAGAGTGCATACCTGGTACTGTAAACTTGGTGAAAAGCCTATCGCCGAGAAGGTCACAAGTCCTAGTGGAGAAGGTACTACTGATGGACTAGTGTTGTGCTCTCCGGGTCTGGAGAAGTTTCTACTTGCAGAGGGTAATGGTTAGTACGGAGCGTCACGACTGGTTAAATTGCTGACTCTAAGTGACTGTTGAAGCTCAGCTCTGAGTGTGACAGCCATGCCACCCTCCAAGACTCAGGAAACAACACACTAAGAGAGGGCAGAGAAGAGATGGTAGAGAGCGGAGTGGAGTGCTGTCTTCTGGTTATGGCATGGTGATACAATCATGAACACACAGAAGCTGTATCAACACACACACACACACACACACATGCACGCACGCACACACGCACGCACATGATATGCACGTAGGAGGCTGAATAGTTGGGAAAAGAGGCATCAGCAGGAGTAGAAGAGAAGGTATTGGGGTAAGGTGACTATGAACACAATATATTCTATATATGCATGAAATTGTCCAAAAATTTTAAATATTAAAAAAAAAAACTAAAGCAAATGCTTGTGATCCCAGTAGTCAAGAGGCTAAGGCAGGAGAATTGAAAGTCCAAGGCCAGCCTGGGTTACACAACGGTACCCTGCTCAGAATAAGGGAGAGGGGAGGGGAAACCTAACCAAGACTGTTCCCAGAGGAAGTACTTCCTCTCTAGTGCAATTTGTTCACCTCTCTTGGTTGATCTTCTTTGATATATTGCTTCTCTGGATGCTATTTAATCTCCTGTTACTAGGATTTTGATTGTCTGTCTCCTAAAAACATTTTAGGCTTGCTTTATTTCTCTAAAGAGAAGGTTTTGTTTTATGATCAATATGAAAATTATTGAAACCTTGACTTTTTGTGGACCTCTTCTGGTGGTCAAGCATCCCTTGGTGCTTGATTAAATTAAATTCTGAGTATCCCATCTTATGTACAGAACTATCTGTACAAGTTACTGGAGGATGAGACTTAGCATTTGCCTCTGTGGAGAAAAATAATGACATCATGAGGTTTGCAGGCAAATGGATGGAACTAGAAAAAATCATCCTGAGTGAGGTAACCCGGACTCAGAAAGACAAACATGGTATGTACTCACTCATAAGTGGATACTAGATGTAAAGCAAAAGATAACCAGACTGCAACTCACAATTCCAGGGAGGCTACCTAGTAAAGAGGACCCTAAGAAAGACACAGGGATCACCCAATGACAGAGAAATGGATGAGATCTACATGAGCAAACTGGGTGGGTGGGGGGAGCAATGGAGGGCACAGATCGGGGGAAAGAGAGCTTAGGGGAGCGGGAGGTCCCAGCTGGATTAGAATAATTTCTGGTTGTGAGACGGGATCACATGTAGCTCAGGCTGACCTTGAACAAACTATGTAGCCAAGACTCGGCCTGTCTTCACCTCCTAAGCCCTGGGATTACAGGTGTGTGCCTCCATACCCAGCTTACTAAAGTGGTTTCTCCAGCAGTCCGGTGAGGATGGGAGGGAAGAAGAGTCGGCTTGCGGCTCTGTCTCACCCTCAGACAGCAGCCATTAGGACCCCAGGTTTATTCAATGATAATGTCTCCTCTTGGACTCCAGGTGGGCCCTTGGCCAAGGTAACCAGGTTCTGCAACCTAGATGATATTGGAAAAAGTGGCTTTAATATGTTCCTCCATCCTTTCTGGTTTCTTATTTTACTTTGGGATTTTTGGCCAAATGCTTTCTGATTATTACTGGCTTTCTGCTGGTTTTGATATATCTATATATCCTCATCCCAAATTCTTTAGCCGTTTGCAGTAGGAAGACTGGCCTGAGAACGCTAGCCTCTTGGATTTGCAAAACTAGAACTTGCCTTGGTTTAATAAGCCTCTACAGTAGACACATGGCAGATATTCACTGCTTATTTGAATTACAAGTAACAAGCATAGCACAAACCACTCATGTAGCTGGAGGAAGAATGTGGGTTCAGAAAATCCAGGAGCAGATGAACAATCCAAGCCACCAGAAGAGCAAACACCTTTTATCAGGGGCCACAGAGGTGACAGGAAGGCAGGAAATGGCAGAGGCTGCAGTGTACGTGTGACTCAGACTGTAGAATCAGAAATATTTGGAGGGTATTAACACAGGCGGCAGGGCACCACCCCAAGACTTAAGCATAACCTGATCAATTTTGCTCCTAATGAGTTGTGACTTGGTGTAAATGGTGGTATTCGGGCATGTTCTTCTATGTCACAGCTTAAGAAGTTTCTGAAGTCACACTACTGAGCTCCCAACTAATAATCCACCTACTACAAGAGTGAATTTAGATGTGTTATCACGCCATTTCCTGCCTCAGTTTCCCTCATCCTAATAGCTCAGATTCCTCTCTCATTCATTAGGAAAATGGTAGGACTTTCTTCAATGGGTATGTTGATGCATTCGTTAATGTTCTCACTGCTGAGACAAAATGTCTGACTAAGCACCTTAAGAAAGGTTTTATTTGACTCACAGGTCCAGGGTACAGTCTATCATGGCGGGAAATTATGACAGCAACAATAGAAGCCCAGCTGGTCACATTTTGTCCAAAGCCAGGAAGCAGAGAGGGAATGAATGCTAGTGTCTGTTCCCTTTCTTCTTTTGATTTTCTGAGATCACCATCTGTGGAATGATGCGGCCTCTATTTAGAATGAGTCTTCGTATATCAGTGAATCCATCACAGAAACTTCCTCACAGATGTGCCCAGAGGTATGATTCCTGGATGATTCCAGATCCTTCCAAGTTGGCAATCAATATTAACCATCATAGTTGACATTAAATGAAATAGAAGTTGTAAAATTCTTCAAATAGTGACTAGTATTTAAAAGCACTTGGTAGAAGCTGGGCGGTGGTGGCGCATGCCTTTAATCCCAGCACTTGGGAGGCAGAGGCAGGCGGATCTCTGTGAGTTCAAGGCCAGCCTGGTCTACAGAGTGAGATCCAGGAAAGGCGCAAAGCTACACAGAGAAACCCTGTCTCAAAAAACAAAAAAAAAAAAAAGCACTTGGTAATATCCACTATTATTGTTGTTATTATCAGTTTCCCTCTCTTTCTCCCTACTGTTCTTCCTCCATCCTTATGCTTAAGATACTCCAGCATAGTATACACTGGACAAAGTCTCCAACTCTACCATGACTCTCTTTATTTTGTGGGCTATCTCTTTCCAGTCTTTTGAGTTAACTGATAACTATGATACCCTAATTATGTCCATATTTCCCAGTATAAATTGCCAAAAGACAACCTGAGTGGCCCAGCTTGTCATCTGGCATAATGCCAAGTCACAGATTACCAACCAGCCTATGAAGTTGCCTCCCTTGGTTTTAGACATCTTCCCTATCCAATCAGCTCATGCTCTTTATGGACAGTGAGACGAAGAAAGAGGCTGCATAATGCTGTCTTCCAGAATTGTCTCCGAACAGGGAAGAGTCACTTAAAATTTTCTAAGTATGGGGTATGCACCGTGACTGACTGACACATTCATGAAGTATGATTGTAAGTTTGAAAAATAAACATTGTTCATCTGTTCTCATTAGAGCTAAATGTCATAATCAAATCTCCTTATATCAAATTACTTACAATTTATGCAGACTTTAATCAGACATAATTGAGTCCTCATTTATGTGTTTCACACATGGTCAGATCATTGGAGGCTGTCAGCGGTAAGAAAGTAGCACAGAACTTCTCAAGTGAGCAGTGGGAGACCAATGTGGGGAACTCATCACATCACAGATGAAATTCGACTAAAAATTTTTTATGTTAGCATTAGACCCATCAGTCAGGAAGAAGGAAAGAGGGAATAATTTATATACACCTTTCAGCAGTGTGGTGCTCAGAAGAAAGTCTGTGTTACAAATATGGAGAGCACAATAATATTAACATAGATCAAGATGATGGACAATCATTTCCAAAGACAGCCTTGGATAATAATTCTATAGAAATGTGTGGTTTTAAAAGCACCATCTTGAAATATTAGCTACCACAATCCCAACTCCTTCCAGAAATATTGGTTATAGATCCATCAACTATGAGTATATGAAATCTCTACTGAGCCTTTTTTGTACCACTGAAATACATCACCCACAGGTGGAATGTTTCCCCTTACCTTCCACTTCATCGTACAAAGAAGCAGACAATTAGTTAAGTTTCCTTTCTCTGTTAGCACACTGTTTGGGTATATGCTTTCCTTTCCTGTGTTTAACTTCTTAGACTCTATTAGTTGATTCAAGAGGTCAGTTAAGGGAATTATAAACTGTTTTAAAATGAAGACATTTTTCTCCACTCAGGACACTTGGCTCCTTCCTTCATGGATATGAACTTACATCCTCATGGACCTATCTCAGGATCAACATTCAGTTTTATTGTCTAAGGGCATATTTCTTCCTTTTCTGACCTGAGTAAATGACTTGAATAATCCACTATATACCATATTATGGGTGATCATGTTGTGTAAATTAAACATGTTTTAAATATTATAGCACATAAAAACAGAGCACAAATCATTATGCCACAGGGAAAAATAAGGCATGAATAATTTTAGGTGATTCATATAATTTCTCATCCTTATCTTTTTCAACTATAAAATGGGTATACAAGATATTACCCATTTTGTAACAAGATTATGAAACTCAAACAAGATGACGGTCATGAGCCCTTGGCTGGGGTTTTGATTTTGAGATGGATGCTGTGTTCCTTTTTTCTATAATACATAATAGGTGCCAGGGTCTTATCAAAATGTGGTATCACTCTGTTTGTGCTAGGCATTTTAGAAAGAGATACTGTGACATCCCTAGATTAATAATAAAGCCATCCTTCTGCCAAAGAAGGAGCACCTGTAAAAGGACAAAAATTATTCCTTATGTCTCTCCCTTCAACTTGATTATTTTGAGCCTCCCTGTCTTTTCAGCTGACACCTCACATTTGGAGTCAAATGTGTTTGTTTCTCTGTAATTCCTGCAGCTCTTGGCCACCAACTTTACCCTGACACCTGAATTCACCTTCGTTCTCATCAGACTGGCTCAAGGGTCTGCTCTGATGTCACTAAGGGCCTCTGAGATCCTTCATATTTTGCTGCAGAAAGACAGGCATGACCAATAGATCAGCGACCTCTGATTTGGGGGCCTAAGCACACTTAGAATCAGTGCCAAGTTTTCCAGGCGTTTCCATCCACAGCATAGATTGTCTATTCTTCTAACATCTGTAACCCTGTTTCTTGACCTCTGAACTCTAGGAGTATAAATGAAAGGACATGAAGTTAGTCAAGGAAGGCATGTCTGTGATTTGAGGAAGACAAGAAGGGGATTAGACAAGAACATATTTTTTAAAAGGTGTTTTACAAACTGCAAACATTTGTGAAGTATCTTTAGTGTTGAAAATCAACCTTGTGAAGTATCTTTAGTGCTGAAATGCCTGGGATCAACCTTTGATCTTAACCAACTTTGGAATCTCTTCCGCACTAAAAGCCTTCAGTTCAAGCTGCTAAGGTGATGCATCGGTTATCACAGCCAGTGTTAAATTGATCCATTGATGGCATAGCTTATGCTTATGGTCAGTATTGCTGAAGTCAATCCAGTCCAGTGGTTCTCAGCCTTCCTATGCTGGGACCCTTTAATACAGTTTCTCATGTTGTGGTGACCCTCAACTACAAAATTATTTTCATTGCTACTTCATAGCTGTGATTTTGCTGCTGGTATGAATCATCATGTAAATATCTGATATGCAGGACCATCTTAGGCGACCCCTGTAAAAGGGTCATCAACCCGCAGGTTGTCTTGTTACCCTCTCTATGTTGTGGAATATTATTTTAAGATGTGTTACATTTGTTTTATGCTGTGGAACGTTTGTTTAATGATGCAAAGATGCATTCTTTTATGTTGCATTTGTTTAACTCCGTGAAGCTGTGTTACTTTGCCTTCTAAACACCTGGTTGGTCTAATAAAGAGCTGAATGGCCAATAGCTTGGCAGGAAAGGATAGGTGGGGCTGGCAGGCAGAGAGAATAAATAGGAGGGGAAATCTGAGAGATCAAGGAACCAGAAAAGGAGGCAAGGAGGACACCAGGGGCCAGCCACCCAGCCACACAGCCACCCAGCCAGACGGCCAGCCATGGAGTAAGAGTGAAAGTAAGATATACAGAAGTAAGAAAAGGAAAAAGCCCAGAGGCAAAATGTAGATGGGATAAATTAAGAAAAGCTGGCTAGAAATTAGACAAGCTAAGGTCAGGTATTCATAAGTAAGAATAAGACTCTGTATGTAATTTATTTGGGTGCTGGGTGGAGGGACCCCCAAAAGAGCAAAGAACAGAGTAAAGAGCCAAAGAGAAAAAAAAAAAAAAAACTACATCTCTACCTGGCTTTTCTTACTGGGAAGAACACAGCTTCCTTCTCTGATTAGCCGGGCGATACTTCCGTATTTCCCCACTTTTCTTGTTTATTAGAAAGCACAACTAACAGAGCTACAGTTTGGGGGTTACCCAAAAATAACACAAACCCCAATTTCATCCACTTCAATTATAGCCGCACCCAAGAGGAGTGTGACACCTCACGCAAGCTATTAGTGTGAGAGGATGTGCACCAAACACACAGTGGCACCCCTAAATGAAAGCCCTACATAACTTCTGAAAAATCATTTTTCAGATGAAACTTCATTGATACAAACAGCTACAGTTTATAACTCTCCCAGACCCTTAAAAGTTCAGGGAGCTCTGGCTTAAAATTATACAAGCAGCCCCTTTTGAAAACTAAGAATCACGTCAGTTATTCCTTCCCAGCAGAACTACAATGTAGGGTAGAGTGTAAGACCTTCCCTAGAAACAAAGGAAATCGTTGTTCTGAAATAGCCCTCTCCTTCCTATCCGCCAGTGTGCAAATTACAGAAACTACACAAAAATTCTTCTGCTCGCTCACCAGCGGCACAGCTGGACTGCCTGGGGCAGCTCCGTTTAGACACAGCGACAGGACGGGAAAACTATTGTGCGCGGACAATTTTCAAAATGGATAGCAATTTCTGACATGAATTCCTATTTGGCACTCCTCTTTTTCGCATACCAAAACATTTAAATTTAGCATTTTTCTGAGATTAATTATACCACATGATTAGTAGTAACAAAGTTAGAAACACTCATTTTAAAATTACCACCATAAGTCACAGATAAATTATCCCAAGGTTCTGTAGTCTTTAATGTGTCCACCTCCTACATCACCAAAATGGATTAACTGTCTATAGACGAAGCAGTGGCCATTTAATCGTGTTTTTTATTCCTTCTTATACATTTATTATATATAGTATTTCGTTCCTGAGCCATGAAATGGTTTGCTAGGCTATTTTTTCATTCACTATATTTTCTCATTTCATTTCATTCACTTACTATATTAACTTAATCCTTTGTTGGAGAAGTTAATGAGCAGTAAGCGAAGTAACACTGAGCAACAAGGAACTGGTCAGGACACCCTGTCACACCACACAAAGTCTGCAGGGGAAAGGATCCAAAGGACCTGACTACAGACACACAAAACCAAAGAAGAATGTGATCAAGAAAGGTAGCTGGGTAAACAGGATCTTAGAAGAGAAGTACTTGGCTAGTAATAAGATTCCAAATCTGAGCATCTTTAGCACATCTCCTTGGGTCCCAGTAGAAACTTACACATCAACCATCAGAAACAGGTCAGTCACTCCTCCTTGAATGGCTGACTGCACCCCAATTTAATCATTTCCCTCGGACCTCTGATTTGTGAATGTGCTAGCTCTGCCCCACTCCCAGAACCTAACAGCCACTCACACATACTTTTTGTGTCCCTTCACCTAGGTCTTACACGACATCTCTGCTTAGGAAACCTCTTCTTGGCTCCTTGTACTAGATCAAACCCACTTTCTACTGAAGACCGGACACAATAATAGGCAGTTAGGGATGTGGAGGAGCATAATGACAAGCATGGATTCTACAAAGTAAAACTGGTTTCAAATATTGGGCCTACCGTTACTAGCTGTGAAATACTTCCTGGGCAATGAAAGTTCACTTTTCAAGGCCTCCATTTTTCATACAGATAACAAATAGTAATACTTACTCTAGAGAGTAATTATGAGGCTCAAATGTGATAATGCCTGTGAAACACTAAGAGGCATGCCCGATACAACCATGTATCAATGACCATAAGCCATTTGACCCAGATTCCCCATATCCAATTATTCCTCTTAGTGTTAGATCAATATCGGTAATGCTACTGTTACCTATTTTCTTAACAAATTCTGAACTCCATATGGGATAGGACCTTCGGTCTTATTAATTGCTGTATTCCATTCACCAAGTATAACTTCAGGCGCACACAAGAGGACAAGTAATAAATATACATGTGCACAAAAGAATGAGTGAATGTTGTCAATGATGTTATCTTCATCGTGCCTCTATTCTTCCATTGGAAGAATGGGTGCTGTGTCCTTACAAGCCCACTCCCTGGTGTCAGACATATGTCTCCTCCACTCACAACCCTCGGGGTCTCCGCCGCTCTAGAAACTTCCCAACCTCTCTCCCCACTGAGTTCCACTGTGCACTGCCCTCGAAGATTTATTTACTTGAATGAGTGGTTAAAATACCTTCTCTACAACCTGATATTGGCTTTTAGATTAAACTACATGATTCTTATACTTACTGGATGTCTAGACTTGTTTTCAGGATTGTTTGTACAACTGTGTGCCTAAGCTGGACATAAGAAATATTCTCCTCCAGTTTACCACTTGAAAAGAAAAATGTTAGCCCGGCAGTGGTGGCACGCCTTTAATCCCAGCACTTGGGAAGCAGAGCAGGCGGATCTCTGTGAGTTCGAGGCCAGCCTGATCTACAGAGCCAGATCCAGGAAAGGCACAAAGCTACACAGAGAAACCCTGTCTCAAAAAAACTAAAAAAAAAGTAAAGAAAAGAAAAATGTTTCTGAAAATGTAGTCTATATCCTATCCCCACCTGTAAGTAAGAAAATCAGCAATATAGCACTCAAAAATAGCTCTGCCTATAAATGAGGTAGCTCTAAAGAAAAAGAGTATATATCATGGGGCTGGAGAAGTGACTCAGTGGTTAAGAGTACTTCCTGTTCTTGCAGAGGACATGGGTTCAGTTTCTAGCACACACACAGTCCCTCACCACCACTTACTAATCCAGTTCCAGGGGATCAAATGCCCTCTTCTGACTTCTGCTGGTACTGCACACATGTGATGCTATATATACACCCAGGCACACACATGCACATAAAATAAAACAAAATTTAAAAAAGAAACATCTGTTCTGAGGATCTGATTTAACTTTTTTAGTTTTTAATTGTGTCTGTTTAAGAGTACAATAATGTCAGTCATGACTTGATTCAGTATATTAAAGATCATTTCCCTCTGTGGTTTCTTAGTTATGATGTTAAAGAATCTTTGGTATTCACAATCATATAGCATTGTCTCTGGCACCTACAGAAAACATTTTATACAAACACAATCATGGAATGATATTGGAGGGAGTGATACGCAGCAGTTCCAATGAAAGATGCTACAACAGACAATTGTTATAAAAATTTTCACTGGTTCTGCAGTTTCCACATACTAGTATAAAGTCTAGAGATGTAAAGATGAAGAAATCATAATTCATGCTTCTACAAATATAGGTTAACAGTTTGAATTTAGGTTAAAATAATACACATTTGAAATAAAAATGTAATGTTCCAAGTTTGCTCTTCACCCTTAAAAGTGCCATTTTCTTGGCCTGGAAGAAAATCTGTTGAAACAATAGAGTCTATTGTTTCTACTAAATCTCCTTAAATGTACATAAGACACTTCCAAAAGGACCTTCTGTTAAATCAGTAATGAGGCCTATCAGAATGGTTTCTGTTCTACCTACTAAAACAGCTTCAAGCAGCACTGTTGGGAGTATCTGGAATTATGGGTTTGGGAGCAGGAAAAAGCAGATGTGACTCCCATTTCCACCACTTGCCGAGATCATGGATTCACTACTGAATTTCTCTAAATACCTACAAAATGAGATGAAGATGTCACCTCTGGTAGAACTAGAGCCTTTGCCTACCATGTTCAAGGGTCTGGGTTCTGTCCCAAGTGCTGGGGTAGGGGGTGGGTGAGGAGAAGACAGGAAACTTAATAGATTTGATGTGAAAGTTAACTTTAAGAAAAAAATGACACAAAGCTGATGAGCAAACATAGGCACAAAAGGAGAGAAGACAAGGAGGAAGGGAGATGAGGAAAGGCAAAGAGGAACATAAGAAGGAAGAAAGGGGTAAAGGAAAAGGAAGTGGAGCAAGACGATGAAGGAACTATTGACTATGAAAGGCATAGAGTGTGGGAAAAATGTAATCTGGCTTCAAAAGCTCACCACCCCTTAATGCAACCTTCTCAAAGTTATTACCTGGTGGTTTCTTGAGGTGCTGTGTCTAAGAAAATAAAGTGAGTTCATTTTACAAACCTTGAGCTGAGAAGACAACATGAGACTGAGGATGGTCCTAGAGACCATCCCTACTCTTCAAAAAGCTCATCTCAATCCAATTGCTACAACTGTCAACACATGAGAAGTAGTGGCTGTGAGCCAAGGTACAGCTGTTTGTAGGGTGGTCCCGTCTATCTGTGTTCTAACAGACCAGGGAAACTTTATCATGTGTGATTGACCCATGAGTTCAACACATATTTAATGAACACTTGTTCTCTAATTCTGTTCCCTGGTATGCTACAGTCTAGTAGAGCATAACTAATGATCTATTTTTTAAAAAATGCCAGGAACATGACAATATTGAAAGAAATGCATTCTGAATAGAGTACAGATTCCAAAGAGAGGGCATTGGAGTGCTCTAAAAAGACCTCCAAAAGATAGTATTTATTCATACATTCATCCATGCATTAAGTAAATATATTTTGGCATTTGCCCATGTGTTGGGTACTATTTAAAGAGTTAGAAACACTTCGATGATCAAGAGAGATGACATGTATACTCTACAGAGAAAGAAAATAACAATCAAGCATACAGATTTTAAACATATATAGTAATCAGCTAAATAATTACAATGTTTTTAATAAATTAAAATAAGTAAGTAAACTAGTGAAGAACAATATGGGGTAGGATAGGCAACTTCAGGTAAGTGGACAAGAAAGATTTTTTCTTTTTTGAATTTTCAACATTTGAGCTGAGACCTGGAAGCTCTTTTAGCAAAAAGAATAAGACCAAGCAGAAAGATCTTTAGCAAGAAGAATGACATGCATTTAACACAGCATTTGGAAGAAGACTAGAGGGAAGGAGAGAGAGAGAGAGAGAGAGAGAGAGAGAGAGAGAGAGAGAGAGAGAGAGAGAGAGAGAGAGAGAGAGAGAAAGAGCAGGGAAAGGTATTCAGGGGACAGATCACATGGGAGTCCTCTTACGGGAAGCTGTTGAAAGGCTCCTAATTTATAGATGATATTTCTAGATAGCCATGGTTACTGTGTCAATGGGAGAAGGATTGGCAGAGACCAAGAGGAAAGCTATTGCAGAAGTTCAGGGAATGGTGGCAAGCGGGAAATGGTAGCAGAGACTCGGAATTAGACCTCCTCAATATGTGACTTGGAAATAAAAAGAACAAAACTTGGTGTGTGTGTGTGTGTGTGTGTGTGTTGTGTGTGGGGGGGGGGTGTGGGTGTGTGTGCGCGTGCACGCACACCTTGAAAGCAGTCAGCCTTGAACATTTAAAGAAGTGATAAAGAGGAGAGATAAAGAAGAAAAGGGTGGAAAGAACTGATAATTACTGGCCATATGTTGTCAGTATTTCTGTTTCTTGTAAACCTCATAACAACTTACAGAAGAGGATGCTGTGATCCCCCCTTCCTTTATCCTTTTACCTCAGAGGTAAAATTGAGACAGATGGACACACCCAGAGAGAGGAGGAAAGTAAGTAAATTGACCACAGTCTCGCTACTTAGTGAGAACAACTCCAGATCTGGCTTCTTCTGACTCAAAGCTGTGTCTTCTCTGCGCTCTTTCCCTGGGATCCTAAGAAAGGCTGGGGATGGAACAGAATCTTGAGGTCAGTCGGTCTGCCTGAAGAACACATTATGAAGGGGACTCGCCGGAAGTTAAACTGGCTGTTGGGCTCTACAGAATTATGGATTCCCTTTGCTCCCTGTGTGGGAAATCCCTTCAGTCACATCTTCTCCCTGGATCTCCACTGGTTTCAGAAATCCCATCCCTGAGGAGTCTCCATACCCTCTGATCTCATCAGGTATGCCTGGATTCCAAACTCCTCAGCCCACACCTGAACTCCAGATGTACATTTTGGAACAGCTGGATCTCCTCAGACAACTAATGAGCCCATATTTGAGGCTTTTCATCTAGGTTTCCTGCCCTCATACAGAAATATCCCAGTAGCTCACAGTGGTCTCACAGCAACTAAACTCTCCTTGAGCTTTATGCTAGCACTACTACATCCTGAGGCTAGCAGCACACTGTAGTAGGAAGCTGGTGACATGTCCTGGCCTGGGGATGCCATGGGATACTTACTAGACACATCCTGGCCAGGGATGCCGTGGGATATTGGCATCTTTGAGCTGTACTGAGCAGCTTCCTAAGCAGGTTACAGAACAAGTTGCTTGTAGTAAAAGGTATGACTTTCTATATCCGCACAGATTAAGGAGAAGCCTGGGATTAGCATGTAATAACAAAATGAATATATACTAAGTACTATAACTCTATATTTACACATTACATCTTTAAACACAGTTAATAAAGGTGGGGCAAAACACCAGTTGAAAGGCATATTATAGTAAGTGGGTTAAATATATCTCTATCACAAATTGATTGGTTAAGAAAATAAAAGTAAACAGAAATATGGATCGAGAAATGGTAATTTAGATATTATATGCCTTTAGTATGTTCTAAACACTGTTCTAAGTACTTTACTAGTAATTTAAACCTGAAAAAAATATTCTATGAGGAGATACTATCAGAATAGATATTCAACTGATAAGGAAGACAGGTTATACACACATTTACAGACTCAGTTAAGTATTCAGTAAATATTAGAAACCTGTACTATTATCTACAAAGCCTGTGTTTTAACTATTATTATGTCACTTCTCTGTGCAATATGATTAACAAACTGTGTTGCTTGATCTCTGAGTCACCTGTGCTCCTCTAAATAACCTTTCACCCATGCTCCTATAAGTTACTTCAACAGATATATTAGTTCACTATGTTGAACTTTGGTGGAACTGTTTCTTTGGTATGTGCTTGGTGCCATACCTGGAATGAAAAGACATTTGTTCTCTTTTCAGAAAAAGTAATGCACCAATGCTTTCCAAATACATTCAACATATTTATAAACTAATAATAAATTTAGGGGAAACAGGTTTGTTTTAGCACTTGGTTCCAGGTAACGGTCTGTTATAGAAGGGAAGGCAAGGTATCAGAAACTTGAAGCAGTTAGTCACACCCATAACCAAGAGCAGAGAAAGAGTGAATGCATCTATGCTGGCACTCAGCTTGCCTGCCTTCTCCACTCACACAGCTCAGGATCTTCTGTCTAGGGAATGAGACCTCCCACCTCAATTACCAGAATCCAGATAATGCCCCCACAGAACTCTTACAGACCAATCTGATTGAGACAATCTCTCACTGAAACTCTCTTTCCAGGTGATTCAAGATTGTGTCAAGTTGACAATCAAAACTGACCATCACACCTAAGAAGTCTCAACTATTTTTTTAAATGGGTATTGGTTAAAATCTAAAAGCCAGCCGGGCGGTGGTGGCGCATGCCTTTAATCCCAGCACTCGGAGCAGAGCAGCGGATCTCTGTGAGTTCGAGGCAGCTGGCTACAAGTGAGCTCCAGGAAAGGCGCAAAGCTAGACAGAGAAACCCTGTCTCAAAAAAAAAAACTAAAAAAAAAAAAAAAAAAAAATCTAAAAGCCATATTTTTTCAATCAAATATCTATAGAAATAGCAATTTTTCTAGATAGCAATTTTAATTTAGAATGGCCTGGTTTGTTAAACATCAAAAATATGTTTTTAATATTACTTTTTGTCCAACTGTAGAATTTGACAGTTGTCTGTCCATTCCCTCCAGCCTCTGTTAACTAGTCTCTACTCTTGGTGTCTATGAATTCACTTATTTAAGATTCCATATATAAGTGCAAACACGCAGTATTTCTTTTTATGTGCATGGCTTATTTCACTTAAACTATTATAAATAGTACTGATATTATAAATAACTTTTATATATGAATACAATATATATGAATAACAACACATTTATATATGAATATAATATATTGTAAACAAACTATAATATAATATAAGCAATACTGCTATTATAAATAAGCTATTAGAAATACTGCAATAAAACATGGAAGTGCAACTATTTTTTGAACATTTTGGTTTCAAGTCCTCAGGATAAATAACATAAAAGTAAGATTGCTAGATGACATGGTAATTCTAGCTTTTTATTTTTGTGGAACACAGTTTTCATAATGGGCTGGACTATTTTTTGCCTACAAATTGTGCAGAAGTTCCTTTTGTTCCATATTTTCACCAAAGCATGTTATCTTTCATCATTTTGATAAAAACTCTTCGGACAGGTGTGGCAAGATCTCATTGTAGTTAACAAACATGCTCTTAAGAGCAGATCATTGAAGTAGAGATATGGTGTAAATTATGAACTAGTTAGAATTAAATGATATCACAAATACAGGAGATTGAAATCATCAAGTTTCAACTAAAATGGTTCATGAAAATAAGTATGTTAAAGCTACAGCCTTACATTGCATTACAATGAGAAAGAAAAATATTGAATTTTATAAATTAGAAAGGAACAACAGAAAAAAACTAAGGGTTGTAGAAGCTAAGCAATAAAAAGCAATAAAAATAATAATTAAAACAGAAAGGAAAAAACAGACAATTAAAAAAAAACTTCAAAGCCAGGAGGTAGTGGTGCATGCCTTTAATCCCAGCACTTGGGAGACAGAGGCAGGTAGATCTCTGTGAGTTCAAGGCCAGCCTGGTCTACAGAGCAAGTTCCAGGATAGGCTCCAAAACTACACAGAGAAACCCTCGGGGGGAAAAAAAAAACTTCATAAAGTTTTCCTAAAACTGAAAAAACTATCTAAGATTCTCATGAGAAAAGCTCAAATAATATTAGAGATGAAATAAAACATTATTTATATGTACTTGCACATTACTCATACCATGTTTTATCTTCACTATAATGCAAAAAAATGATTAAATATTATGATTAATTTGGGTTTTTAAAGGTATTGTTCAGATTAAGGTAGTTATGTGCATTCCCAGTTTTGCTGATGCTTTGTGTGCTAATCAACGTGTATAATTATACCAGATATTATATATATATATGTGTGTGTGTATATATATATATATTATATATGTGTATATATGTATATGTATACATATATTGAATTGGTTCTTCTTTTATTCAGTACTATTACAATTATTTCTTTTCCAGTGTTAAGTAATCTTTTGGTTCTTAAGATAAAACAACCCAGCCCTTGCATAAGCTCCTTTTTATATACTGTCTGATTGGTCTGTTAAAATTCACTTGAGGATTTTCTTATACAGATTTACGAAGGGCCTTTTCTTTTCCATTGTCTCCTTTACCACACAGCTGACACCAGTGCTGTGCTAGCATCGTGAAAAGCATTCCCTTTTTGTCCATTGCCAGGAAATACCTCTGTGAAACCACGGCTCTTTCTCCTTGCTAGTGCTTTCCTGAGAAGTCATCTGGGCCGAGGGATTTCTTTGCAGGAAGATATTTTACAGCAAAGTTCTTTTTTTAATAGAAGAAATTTGGGCATAGGAAACAAACACAGAGGCGAGGAAATGCACAGAGCTATGAGGTGTGACCTTTAGTATTATGACAGACTACAGGACATGAAAGATCTTCCTTCCACCAAACAGAAACACTAGACAAAATATAAATTTTTCTTTTTAATCAATAGCCAAGTTTGGTGGTAAGAATAAAGGGAAATCTCCCAGATGCCAGAAATAATAAGGGAACTCAAGCCAGAAATAAACACCCATTGTTACCATGGCAGCACAAAAACCTGATACAAGACTTAGCTACTAAGATTTTAATGTCCACATGGGTACAGTTTTTATGGTCACAGCCTCTTGGGGTCAGAGAGCTATTATAGAGTGTCCTTTTAAAACTAAACCTTATCGGTAAAACAGGGATCAGCAGAAATTCCTCCTACTAGCCCAGAAAATTGGCAAGAAAGCTTGGCAGCTGCCCAGTCTTTAGAGAAAAACAAAATCTCCTAAGCAAAATTTAAATCCTGTTTGTACGTGAGTCATAATCCAAACAATTAGCCCACAAACTAATTTTAGGATGCCTTCAAAAGCAAATGCAATCCCTTCTGTAAACTATTCTATAGACACAGGAGTCCCATGAACCATCCAAGGTGCACCAACTCCTTGATAAGGTTTCATTCACAGTCCACATTTAGCAGGTATGCAGGGGAACAACCCACAGTGAGGGACAGCCAGTAGACCCAACAGCTGGGAAAATCAGCACCAGTTCTAAAAAAAGCAAAAGTAAAGAACAATATGAAATAGACTGTAACAGTGATTAGCACAGGATAAAAAACAAAACAGAAAGATATGAAAAGAAAAAGAAGACTCAAAATAAAGAACAATGGTCACTGAAACTGAAAATCCCATAGGCAACAGAGAGAAGATGAGAGGATGAAGGGATGACGGCCAGTCATGCTTGCTGCTCTTTCAGAGGTCCTGGGTGCCACTCCCGAAGCCCAATTTGTCAGGTTCACAACTGCCTGTGACTCCAGCTCCAGGAGATCCAGCACCTCTTCTGGCTTCTACAGGTACCTGCATGCATGTAGCACACACACACACACACACACACACACACACACACACGCACGCACGCACGCACGCGCGCGCACACACACACGCATGCACACATACATGTGTGCAAGTGCATGAAACCAAATCTTTAAGAGGGAAAAAATGGACAGAACTAAAAGGAAGTATAAGAAAGTTTTAAAGAAATTACCCAACAGCTAGCAAAGGGAAGAAAGAGGAAGAAAAGGGGAAGAAATGTGATAGAAAGGTAAAAAAGCTTAGAGACTAAAATAGTAATATCCAAAAGCAATAAGATTTTATTGGGGGGACATCACAAAGAATCAGGAAAGGAAATATTTAAAAGTTAAGAATTGTCTGGGGCTAGAGATGCAACTCAATGGTAGAGTGCTTAACTAGTGTGTACACATGTGTGAGACCCTGGGTTCAATCTCTGACATCTCCAAAAACAAAAAAGAAAATCTCAAGAATTTATTTTAACTAATTGAAAAGTACATTTTGTTGTTAGCTGGATCAAAATTTTCCCAAAATTAAAAATTATATTATTAGGAAACAAACATTTAAAATGTTTTCTTTTCTAAATAGGTTAAAAATTAAAGCAAATAAATTAATGTTTTACTCAAATTGCTGCTTTAGAAATAGTCGACATCCCATCAACATCATTGACAAGTTGTTGAAAAACCACAGTTCATTGTGGATTATTCTGCATAATTAAGCATGTCAAGTAATAAATACATTTGCAAGTATTACACCCTGAAAGGAACTCCTCCCCCAGAAGCCACAGGAGGGAGAAATGATAACATTGAACTGCCTGTGGAGGTCCAGACAGCAAAGTCAAACCAAACAAAGCAAGACCACAAACAAATTACCCCCTAAGTCATCACAAAATAACTTGAAATGACTTAAATACATGGTTCACATATATTTAAAATTCACAAAGCATAATGTTGGGAATTTTACTGTGCTGATATGAACCCCACTGTAAATCTACAGAATGCAAGAATTTAGTAAGAATTTAGGAAGACAAAGCAGGAAAAATAAAATCAAGCCTATGTCTACACACAAAGAAACTGCAAAAACGTGAAGACGAAGAAACAAACAACTGTAGAAAAAATGTAGCTTATCTTAAAAGGAGTAATATTATTAGTCTGAAGGAAGACAACAACCAAGTTTTTTTTTTTTTAAAAAAAAAAAAAAAAGGTAAGTATATGAAGTACAGAATTCTATAGCTAACTGTTCGCCAATCTGAGGTATTCACTGCATGCCCGTGAACTGGTCACAATTAAAAAACTAAAAGTATCAAGTCATGGTGAAATATGAAGCCACTGAAATACCTGAAAGTTACTGACAGGAATACTCAATGGTACAACCACTTTGGAACATAATTCGATGGTTTCTTATACAGTTAAACATTATTTTAACTCATGAGTGAAGAAAAATCCATGCCACACTTAATGGATGAATGCTCATGGCAATTCCATCCATAACAACTGCAAACAGGAAACAACCAAACACCCATTAACAGTAGGTGAATGGATAAGGAAATTACAGCCATTAAATACTACCCAGTAAGAAAAGGAACTGCTAATGTATTCACAAAAAATAGATAAGTCTGAAGTTCATCATTCCAAATAAAAGAAGCTTGGCGGGGGCATGGCGGAGGGCTCAGTGGGTAGGGTCAGAGCATGAACAAGGAGGATTAACTGTGTGAGGAGTTGGAGAAAGGTTTTTGGCCTGACAAAAATGTTATCTACTTTGTTGTTGCATAGATCTGTCAAACTCATCAAATCTGTCACTTAAAATTTATGAACTTTATTTTTATTGTATGTAAGTTACTGGAGAAAAGCTGGTTTTTAAAAAGCAGTGACTGTATTCATACATTAATATAAGTGTTACTATGTTATGAAAGACGGTTTTCGAAAAGAATTAAGGTACTATTCAATATTATCAAATAAAGACCAAAATGATTTCCTACTTGTAGGCTTCTTTCTGTTACTTAACTAAAACACAAAATATTAATGAAATCCCTTCCATTCATATATATTGAATGCCCCATTTAACAAAGTCATGAAATCTTGATTAAACCAACCTGGGTAAAGAAAGGGTTTCTTTGGTTTGCATACCTATGTCACAGTCCATTAATGAGAGAAGTCAGGGTGGAAACTCAATCAAGCAGGAACCTAGAGCAGGAACTGAAGCAGAGACCATGGAGAAAGGCTGCTTACTGCCTTGGCCCCTCTGGCTTGCTCAGATACCTTTCTTATACAATCCAGGGCCACCTGCCCAAGGATGGCATCCACCCTCTCTCATCAGTTAGCAGTTAGGAAAATGCCCCCCCCCCAGACATACCCACAATGCAGTCTGATGAAGGCAATCCCCCAGTTGAGGTTCCTTCTTCCCAGGTATGTCACCTTGACACTTAAGCTAACTAACATGCCATTCCTAATTTTAAAAATCTACTAAAAGACAAGAAAGATGACTCAGTGGTTAAGAGCACCTCCTGCTCTTACAGAAGACCAGAGTTCAGTCCACAGTATTCATGTCATGTATCTCACACTGCCTATAACCACAGCTCCTGGAAATCTTAGGGACATTATGATTTGAATACAAACCACTGACTCCTGTGTTTGAGTACTTGGTCACTGTCCAGTGGCACTGTGTTAGGAGGTTGTGGAACCTTTGGGAAGTGGAGGCTAAGTGAAGGAGTGGATCTCTAAGGACAGGTATTGAGTTAACAGCTTGATCCTGCTTCCTGTCACATCTCTGCTTCCTGGTCCATCAGGATAGAAGTAAGCATCCTTACACACCTGCTGTTACAGCCGTGAGCCACTCCCACACCGGTGCCTTCCCATGGTGAGAGGGTACCCCCAAATCACTTAATGCTGCCTTCTGTCAGCCATTTGACCACAGCGCTGAAAAAAGTAACTAATACATTTAGAAAAAAAATTCATTTTCAAGCCGGGTGTTGGTGGTGCATGCCTTTAATCCCAGCACTTGGGAGGCAGAGGCAGGCAGATCTCTGTGAGTTCAAGGCCAGCCTGGGCTACAGAGTGAGTTCCAGGAGAGGAACAAAGCTACACAGAGAAACCCTGTCTCGAAAAACCAAAATAAAAAAAAAATCATTTTCATTAAATATTTATTGAGTGCCCTAGGAAACAAAGTCATCAAAACTAAATGTTTGCCTCCATATAGTGTCCATTTAGTGAAGGGAGTAGAATGTAAATAAATATTCACTTCATCTCTAGTGCCAAGCGGGTTAACCTAACAGTCAGGGGACACCGTCGGACTGGCCAGTCAAAGAAGGCTTCTTTGAGGAGGTGGCATGAGCCAGGAGCCACAGGAAATAATGGCATGTCACATGGGCATGTGAGGAGGAGAGAACATCAAGAGTAGGGGGGCCTAGGACAAGCTGTGCCTGACAAGTGAGAAACAGTAAGGAAGCAATCTGCTAGATGTGAGCTGAAGAACGGAGAGCTGGAAGTCTGCCTTGCATTTTTAAAGGATCCTTCTGGCAGCTCTGGGGAGAATACTGGAGGGACCAGTTAAAGTGTCTCAGGCTACAGGACATCAAAAGGCAGGAACAGAAGCCAAGTTATCTTGCAAGTTAAGCCAAGAGATTTTTGTGGAGGGATTATATGTGGGGTGTGAAGAAAGAGAAGACCCAGATAACTCCAAGGGCTTTGCCCAAGTGACTAAGAAAACTCTGGTGCCTGTACTGAGATGGGAACACTAGAGAAGACATAAACACATGTGGGATTAAAAGGGGGTATTGGTAATCATTAGATGCCTACTGGGTGCCTTATGAATGTATTGGTAATTATTAATGATATGGTATTTATGAGTTTAGTAATTGTGAGATGTCTACTGGGTGCTTTATGGAGGTTTAAGTAATTGTGAGATGCTATAGGTACTTATGAGTTTGTATTTGAGTGCTGCTGGTACTTTAGTTTAGTAATTGTGAGATGCCTACTGGGTGCCTTATGGAGGTATTGGTAATTATTAGATGCCTACTGGGTGCCTTATGGAGGTTTAGGTAATTGTGAGATGCCTACTGGGTGCCTTACGGAGATTTAGGTAATTGTGAGATGCTTACCGGGTGCCTTACGGAGATTTAGGTAATTGTGAGGTGCTTACCAGGTGGCTCATGGAGGTTTAGGTATAGAGTACCTTCCTCCTGTCTCACTGTGTTAGTGCTGCCCTGGGGGCTGGCCAGCCTCTCTTGGTGTTTGCTGTTTAGATTCCCTAAAACTGTCATCCATTCTTCTTTTGCCATCATGGGGCTAATGCTATCCTCACAAGTTCTGCCCAGAGAATTTAATTTCTAAGCAAATTTAAGCTAACATTTAGAGAATGCTAATGGCATTAAGTCTTTTCACAACTATAGTCCCATTTAAACATAGGCATCCCCACTTCTGGAAGAGATTTGAAGTGGTGAGTGGGAGATGGTTAGGTATGTCTGTTCCCAACTCCACCTGCACTGGTGTCCAACTGGTCTGAACTGGCTGTGCGGGAGTACTTAACTATGGAAATCGGCACATGCTACAAGCAAAGACTGTGATCACCCATCCTCAGCTTCATCACCACACCATTGATGAGGTGTGCTTTGTACAGGAAACTGAGACCCTGAGAGACGCATGACCTGCATAGCTATGAAGCCAGGTCACAGGGGTCTCCACCTCACCAACCGTTCCCTTGCTGGCACACTCTTGAGTCCTTATTCTTCACCAAAGAATTCTGCATGTATTTCTTCTAGTTTTAAAAGATGATTCTATGTGGAAAATATAATTGTTTATCCCTTTTAATGTTAGCAGACTAAGTTTTGGGAAGTAAGAAAACTGCTAACTTGTAACACATATATAATTACACTAGTTACTGCCCAGTATTGTCCTATCTGACATTAGGACCCACTCACTCCAAGCCATGTTATTCTAGCTTTACTCAAATCTGTTTATCAAGATAAGTCAAATCCATTATTCATTTCCCTTATGTTGTGTAAGAAATAAATAGGAGTGAAGTCATCAAGGGCAGAGCAGACATAATAAATATAAAGAAGTATCTCAACATTAAGAAATAGCCTGCTGGGTGGTGGTGCACACCTTTAATCCCAGCACTGGGAGGCAGAGACAGGCGAATCTCTGTCTACAGAGAGAGTTCCAGGACAGCCAGGGCTACACAGAGAAACCCTGTCTTGGAAAAAAAACAAGAAAAAAAAAAAGAAATATCCTTTGCTAATACTCCAGGATGATTCCTTAGTAGGCGTAAAATTGTGGGGAATCTTTAAGTAGAGGAGACCATGAGACTTTCCTTTCGGATGTGGCTAAGGAGAAAACTTCAAGGCAAAAATGTAAGGACCTGATCACGGCAGCAATGGTGATATACACCTAAGAAGAGCAGGAGGGAGCCTCTGGGGACTAGGAAGACAATAGAACTGAGGTTTCCTGTGTGCTCTGGCAAAGGGCTGTGAACCAGAAGTAACAAACTAAACAAAGGGCGAAGCAGACTCCTCTTTGAATCTCCAAAAGGTACTTCCCAACACAGTACAGTTTTGTGTCTAGAATTTTGCTCTCTAATGCTAGGTGACATGGTGTGTTTCCTAGACCTTCTACTTGATAACAAACATAGTGAAGAGTGGGTAGCATCTCCTATGTCTGTGGCTACCCAGCACCCAAATGCTCATCTAACCAGCCTCTCCCTGCACATCTTGGCAAGAGCAGCTACGGGCTGCCCTGAAGCATTTTCAGTGGCAATGTGCCTTCCAGCCTTGAAACATCAAGGAATCCTCCTACCTGTTGTAAGACAGTGTTAAAAGAAAGTTCTCAAAGATGTGGTACTAATGAAAAAACAAACAAAAAAAAATTGCAATTAGTGTGTTTGAAGTTTCCAGGAAAGAGATCTGAGGTTATACAAACTAAACTACTCTGGGGCCTGCGCACAATTCGCAGAATGTCTAGTCCCTACGCGACTTCCACCATTTCAAAATTAAACATCTAAAAATCGTTTTTCAAAGATCAAAAAGACTTCTATTAAATGCCATGCTTTACAAGTAAAATAGCCACAGGCTTCTTAATGAAAATTATTTCAAGGGTTTGAGCAACCCCATGTTCATGATTACTGTCTCTCTCTGCAGCTGCCAAAAAGGACTCTCTCTGCTGCTCATACCCAAAAAGAGATCAGAGACTGGAGGCCAAGGTAACGTCTGATGCAAACATCGGTTTAAGGAATTTATAGAACAAACATCGAAGTGCTTTAAAATATTAATGTTAAATGATAGATAATCTGCTATCGGTGGAACTGTGTCTTCCAAAAACTCCTGTGTTGGAATCCCACCCCTTGACACTTCAGAATTTGACCATATTTGGAAATAGGGTCATTGCATGTATAATTCGTTAAAATGAGATCATAGTTGAATATGGTGGGCCACTAATATTCCCTCAAAAAAAAAGGAAGTGGGAGGCACAGAATTGACACAGAACACAGAAAGAATATCACGCGAAGTTTGAAGGCGGAGGTCTGGCTAATGAATCTACAAGCCAAGGACTATTTAAGATTGCCAGAAACCACAAGAAGTTAGGAGGAAGACATGGCACAGATTCTCAACTACACTACGGACTTAATTTTGGAATTTTGGACTTCCAGTCTTCAATCTAGTAAATACTGAACAGTAAATGTTTCAAGTGACCAAGTCAGTAATGTTTTGTCACAATCTCTCTAGGGAACATTTCTGCCCTGCCTTCTCAGGCACATCTTTATTTCACACATTTATCTAAACAAAACATGGAAGAAGAAAAAAGAACTTGTGAAAATCTACTTCTCTTCAAAAACTATGGCATATTTTGTGAGGCCATATAACCCTCAGTTATGAGGTATGTAAAATAAAGAGCCGCCATTTTCCTACAAATACATGGAAAAGAATCCGTGACACAGAACGCCACATCCTTACCCTCATGTACCACTTGTCTGTAATTCTGCCTGTCCATGCTCTACTTCTCTCTTCTCAAAGTGAACTAAAGGTCTTTACCTGCCAATGACTCATCCTCTTTGCCACCTCTCTTCTCACTTCTTCTAAGCTACCCAGTCTCTCCGCTGTCATTTGCAATTTTTTTCAATTATGTGGAGAACTTTTAAACAGTACTGAAATGTTCTTTCCTTCTTACCACCTAAAGTCAAAACATCCTTACAAAACCCTCAGATCCAATACCCAGGGTCTGTTGAACATTTACTGTGTGCAAGAAACTTTGGCCATCTATTATAATCAGCCCTCACATAAACCTTATAAAGTAGATCATATTAAGCATGAAAATGGTAATGCAGCCAGCCAGAGGAGAATCCAGGCTTCCAAGCTAGGGATCAAACTCCAGAGCCTAATCTACCTATTGTGTGATATCTCATAAAAGAAACTCCTTGTACTCACTAGATTCATTTTCTTGCCTACCACTCAGCCTTCTGGCTTCATAAGTCCAATGAGATATTATTATAGTCCAATAACCAATAAGGTTATTAAGAAATAACCTTAACATTTTTTACCTTTACCTTCATTAACAATGAGTAATAATAATAGTAATAATAATAATAATAACAATAACAATCTTATAAATGGAAAGAGTTGACAGCTTGCTTAAAACCTCTAGCCTTTGTTCTTGCTGTTTTCATGGACTCTCCTCTTCAGAATGCTCCATGAGTTTCCTTTCTTCTATCCTCTGACTGTTCGCATACTCCACAGTTCTAGCCTGTCTCTTTTCTCAGTCTGCACTCTCCTTGGGTGATCTCACTTATTCCGATAGCTTCAACTGTCATCCTTATAAGTTTCAAGTGGATAGAACATCGACTTGGCACATTCAGCTAACACTGACAGCTAGAAATGCTGGGAGTGATACCTGGAGACAGACAGGCCACCCAAACAGACCCACAAGGGAAACATGGACTGTGATAAATTTGCCATCATTGACTAGTATCTGGCTCTCAGATATAAAAACTCAGAAACTTGAGCATGACATTGTCACAGTATTTTAAACAAGGGAGGCTGATGTATACAACTGGTATGCCAAAATATGAGTTACCGACGAAGAATATGACTGTCTGGTGAACCTGATGTATGTGTCCGTCTGACTGGAGTATTCTCTCCCCATAAAGAAATGACATGAGGTTACATTATCAGAAAGCTGTTTAAAGTGGATACAACCAGAACAAGGACAGTTAATTGTATGGTGCTAATGTGAAATGACATCATTACATATTTATAAGGAAAAACAGTCCATCACCACAGTGGAATCTTGGTTATTCAAGTGCAAAATAAATTAGCACATTGAATTTATTTTATAACCAAGTTAGAACTTGGTTGGACACTGTTCAAATATGTTTGACCAGTTTTCACTGCTGACCCATGAACTTTTGGTTGATGTTCATTTCAGACAAGTTAACCTACGAAGAGCTTTCTATCAGGATTCACTACCCTGGGAACAACATTGTCTCTTGGAGGAAACATTGCATCATATCTCTTCTCTCCTGCTGCATGCTAATTTTAGTAGGTAGTCATATTTATTTTTCCCATATTGGTAGGACCAAGTCAAGTCAATTGTACTTCCTTAACAACTCACAAATCTATCTTCTTCTCCTGGTGCCCAGGTCTCCTCAAGGTAGGTTCAGGATTTCCTCTGACTTGCTAACATGGCCTCATCTCTCATCTCCCAGCTCTGAGGACTCCCTTGCTCTGCTGTGCCAAGAGATAAAGTTCTAAATTGAAAATGCAGTGATGCCATGATAATCCTTGCAATCCTTCCAGCTCTCAGGAGCTTTCATCGTGAAATCCAAAACCTTTAATACATTTTGATTAAGCCGCTTGTATTCATGAACTTTCCTCTGATTTCAGCCCAGATGGCACTTCTTCCAGAAAACCTTCACTAGCCAACCCTGCTTGAATTCACGAGAGTAGAGTACTTTGCGTTTCTTTCCACTACAGAATATACTGTGGTGTGTTATATTGTCACACACACCCTGCACCTCTCCTCATAGACCATTAGCCCCTTCTGAAGTTTGTCTCACTGTTCTTCAATCAACACACCTATCATGATCCTTGCTGTTAGTAAACAATAACAAACATGTTGACTAGTGAATAGATGAATACATGAATGAATAAGTAAATAAAAAAGCTTATAATGGAGTATTTCTAGTCCTTTGCAGGTTTCTCTGTGATGATGCAGTGGTGTAGGGTCAGGGGAACAAGCTAACAAGAACTCCTTTGTCTCAATCAGTATATCAGAACGGAGCTGAGGTTGCACTGGTTTGAACTGCCCTAGCCCTTATGTTGACTTGTAGCCAAGTCATCAAGCAGACATCCCTTAGTTCTCTCCTCTTACCATAGAAACACTGCACATCTCCTGCAACTTCATTTTCGTCTTCAATTTTTTTTTGGAGAAATGTGACTTTGATCCACTCATTGTACAGTACATTTTATTGTTAAAATCAAGTATTTAAAAATTACATCTGCTTACTTATTTATTAGGGGTGGGATGTGGTCTATGTGTGGCAGTCAGAGGACAACATTCAGGAGTTGGTTGTCTCATTCTACCATGCAGGACTTGGGGATTGAACTCAAGTCAGGCTTAGCAGTAAGCGCCTTAACTTGCTGAGCCATCTTGTCAGCCCTCTGTGGTGCATCTAAAACATTTTAACATGTCCTGCTTTATGTACCCATGCTAATGCCACGAGGGTGAAGAGAGTTGACATAGCTGTACTCTTATATGGTGCCAGTTTCATTATTTCCTATTCTCCATAGATATGGAGAATCCTGACAGAGTTTACCACACAGAGAACTGAGGTTGACAACCCTGTAGACTTGTGAAAATAAAAACATGGTGTGGCTCTTTTATTTGTACAGTGCTTCTTGGAAATCAGTTTATTTGCTGTGACACTCCAGCAGTAGGTCCAGTTAAAATTGGAGCGTAATCAGGCTGCCTGAGGGCATGTTGCTGAGACATTCCACATGATAGACACACACCCCAGCCTAATCAATTGCTTATGCAAGCATTCAGTAACTACCCAAGAATCCCGTTTTCTAGATCACCATATTCCTCCTTGGTCGGGCTTAAATGAGAGCTATATTATCACTAAAAGACTTAATTGACAAATTAATATGCTGGAAGTTTTGGTTTCATTAGTAATGTGATTTAAAAATAGATTCACAGATGTGAAAGGCAAGATTTAAATACGCCTAGAAGCCCTTGTTTCCACGGCTAGAACAAAGTACACAGAGAAATCTTCTGTTCTTTAACATTCATGCATTTATTCATCCATGCATCCATTGAAGAACTATTTCTCAGGTATCTGTTGTGCTGTTGAGCCTGTAAGATAAATGAAGTACTTGGGTGGAAAAAAAAATGACATTTTAATCAGAAACAAGTCATAAATAAAGCCCAATTCTGTTTTATTAGCTAGAAAGTAAAGGGTTTGTCCTCAGTTTAACAAAAAACAAACATGAAATACTTTCATTCTGTAAAAACCTGAGCAAATATTTCATCAAAATCCAGTCTCTACTATCTTTGTATACTATTATCCTTTTTATTGTTTTAGAGTTTAACCATGTATATAGATAGGGATGTGCTTCTGTGTGGGTATGAACACATTAATGCTGGTGTGCAGAGAGGCCAGGAGATGGTTTCAGATTCCCTGGAGCTGGTATTACAGGCGGTTGTGAGACACCAGACAGAGGATGCTGGGAACTGAACCCAGGCCCTCCATGAGAGAAGTAGGAACTCTTAACCAGTGGGCCTTCTCTCCAGCTCTAGTCTCTTTTATCTTCTTGAAGTTTTTATTATACACAAGTAAAGTATCTCTACTTAGCCTCAACACTATCTACTAAAGCAGTATCCATTACCTCAGGTTAAAACATTTTATCCTGAGAAACAAATTACCATTGTTCACCCAAAACCCCTCACTCTGGGGGATAAGGAGTGGAGATTAGAAACAGAATGCTTGTCTTTGGTGACCAAAACTAAAGGGAGAAAAAACCTAAAACCCTCACTGATCTGTTAGTGCAATTTCCTTAGTTCCTCAGATCTCTCCCTCCCTCCCTCTCTCTCTCTCTCTCTCTCTCTCTCTCTCTCTCTCTCTCTCTCTCTCTCTCTCTCTCTCTCTCTCTCTCTCGTGTGTGTGTGTGTGTGTGTGTGTGTGTGTGTGTGTGTGTGTGTGTGTGTGTGTGTGTGTTTCTCCTAAACTTCATGAAAAATGAAAATCCTTGTCCTGCACAATGTGTTAGAGGCTGGAGGCTTCTTGTTTTCCCATACTTACTGAAATGGAAATCATTCAACTTTAGGTTCAGTTCACATAAGAGCAGCTAAATTTTCAGTCTGAATGTATGTCATCTTTCCTTGTAAGACTCTTCCTGTTCATTTTGGTTTAAAGTAAGTCTGCTGTTGGCCAGAAAAAAATATTCTAAGAATCTTTATATTACAAAAGTCTTGGGGTGTTTTCATAACACTGTGCAAATCTGACCAAACCATACAAAGCCATCGAGGGTTTATGGGTTTTATTAAAATGAAACTCTTAAATATAAGAGACATGCAATATTGATATTTCTCCCAATGAATCAAATCCTTTCTATCTCCAGTCTCCTTAAAATCACTTAACTTTCATTGTGATATGACAAGAATTTATAGTAAAAATCATTGGCTGGTAATGACAAGGCATTAATTTTATAGACAGCAAAAGAGGGGTCTGTCAATATTATTAAACAATTTGCTTAAATGACAAGAATAAGGAAAAGCACGTAAGTTTTCCATCCCCAAATGGATGTTCATTCTACTGTATGACATTTGCATTTTGAAAAAAAAAAACAATTGAATATTTTATCTCAACTAGACTCCAATTTAGCCTCACATTTAAGCCAGCCATCCCAGCAGTTGCACGCAGAAGTACAGTTACAAAGATTTTCAATCTCTCTTCTCCACTCTCTTTAGTTTGCTCCAAACAGGCTTCCGTCACTTCACTAGACTTCTCTTCTTGAGTCGTCAATGGCTTCCACGTTGCTGAACTCTTTTTCCACTGACCAGTCTCCATCCTCAAGACAGAGCTTCCTCGGCCTCTCTGCCTCCAGTTTCTCTGGATGCTTCATTGGCTATCTGTCACCTCTCTAGTTAAGCATCCCTGTGCCTCAAGGCAGAGACCTCAGACCTTTTCTCTTAGCCGAGCACAGTCAGTCCCTTAGTAGTTTCATAGTCTGACAGCCCTAAACACCATCTTCATGTATGTCTTTGGGTCTGGAATTAATATCTCATTTGGGTCTGAAAATGAAATATCAAGTTTCCCCTTTGAACTCTGTTATATATATATATATATATATATAATATATATATATTATATATATATATATATATATATATGGCTGTCTTCTTCCATCTCCACTTATATATCAAGAAGTATCTCAAGTTTATCCATGTTCAAAAATGAAAGCCTCATCCTCCCACCATTTCTGAAGCCTATCTCTCACTCATTATTCTCCATCTCAGGATATGGCCATGCCACACATCTATTTACTCAAGCCAAGTCCTCAGAACCCATTTTATCTTCTGGTCTTTCCTCGTACCTCATATCCAGTGAATCATCAAGTCTTCTTGCTTTCTACTCAAAGTATAAATGAACTCTATTTCTCAAAGCACCAATAGCTATTGACTCCACCCAAGGAATTCACAGTCTTCTAGCTGACCCATTTCTACTCTTTATGTGCCTTCCATTACTACCTAACAATAGAAAGATGCTGCAGATGTAGATGTTAGACTGTGTCACCGTTCCATTTAGAACTCTATAATTGACAGTTGGAGAGATTGCTCAGTGGTTAGAAACACTGGCTGCTCTTCCAGAGGACATGGGTTTGATTCCCAGCACTTACATAGCAGCTCATAATCTGTATACCTCCAGTTTCAGAGACTTTAATGCCCTACAGATAGTGCATGCACATGGCATAAAGACATACACAGAAACAAAACACTTATACACATAAATTATTATAGAAAACTCTAAAATAGCTCTCCACATCATTTGTGGTAAAAACCCAAGCCATGGAGGACTATGAATCCTTTCTTGAACAGGTCTTATCATGTTTCAGGCCTCATTTGTCATTTCCCCTCTATCACTTTCTGTGTCAAAGACACTCCAATGCCTCACTGTTGTTAAGCATGTCGAGATACTCTTGTCATAAGGATGTTTTACAAATTGTTTGTCTGCCTATAAAAGATACGTTCAATGCTCCCTCCTTCAAGAACTTGTCAAACTGAAATATCTTCTTTTGGATGGTCCCTAGCTACTATATTTAAAATTCCAACACCCTCAGATCCACCCTGAACACCTCATGCCCTCTTCCTGCTTTTTGTTTTCTCCACAGCAATCATAGGCATCAAATGCTTGTGTGTATTTTAATCGTATCCTTTATCGCCTATGTTCCCCTTTCTACAGTAGAGTGTAAGGTCCATAATGGCAGGAGCCTTCTTTTTGGCTGTATTTTCTTTTGGCTCCTCAGTCCATTAAGTAATGCCTGAAACACAGTAAGTAAGTGGTCAAGGAACACAGACCAGTAGGAGATGCTCCAGAGAGTGAAGCGTAATTGTCCAAGAGAAGAAGGAGATGTCCACTCACTAAAACACACTGTCTATTCTCATTCCTTCTGTCTCTGGAAATGACCTCATAGAGCACGGGGGAGATGAAACACTGAGTAACCAGAGTGGGTGCAATCAGGAGAGACCATCAGCAATCCTCAGTCTGTTCAGAGGAAAATAGGACTGAAATCTGAGTAAGATTAAAAACAGCAAAACTTAATATATACTCTAATAATTGATGACATGTTGATGAAGCTATGAAGAAACTGGATCTCATACTACAGCTAATGTGATTATAAAATGTTATAACTGCTTTGAACAGTAGCTTGCTCACCCCCTCAGCAATTAAACATATAGTTATCACGACCCAGAGACTCCACTTCTAAATATACACTCAGAAGTAATGAAAACATGTCTACACAGAAATGTGTATGTGGATATTCATAACAGTTATTCAGAAAAGGGTAGGTAATATCTAAATCTCAGTCATGGATCAGCGGATATAAGTTGTATATTATATCATGGAATATAATTTGGTTGTAGAAAGAAATGATGAACTGATACATGCTTCAATATGAATGAACCTTGAAAGCATTATGTTGACCTAAGTAATCCAGTCACAGAAGACATATATAATTATAAATAATATCTATAATGTATAAACCCAGAACAAGAAAACCCAGAGAGACAGAAAGGTGGGTTCATGGCTTACTTAGGAGAAGAATACTTTAATCAGTGGATAGGAAATTGACAACTACATGGCATAGGACTTTTGGGGTTTTGGCCTTTGGTTTGTTTTGTTGTTATTTTTTAGGGCTTTTGGTTGGTTGGTTGGTTGGTTGCTTGGTTGGCTAGTTTTGATTTTTTGGGACAGGGTTTCTCTGTGTAGCCCTGGCTGTCCTGGAAGTCACAGAGATTCGCTTCCTTTGCCTCCCAAGTGCTGAGATTAAAGGCATGGGCCACCACTGCCCAGCAGTACAGGACTTCTTTAGGGGTAAGGAAAATATTTTAAAACCAAGTGATGATATTGTCACCTATCTGTGAAACATAATAGAAATCATGAAATTACACACGATAAAGGGATAAATTGTGTGATGTATCTCAACAAAGCTATTACAAACACACAGTAGCCAGGTGTCGTGGTGCACACCTGGAATCCCAGCACCATGAATCAGATGCAAGAGGATCATCCAAGAGTTCAAGACCAGCCTGGCCTACATCATGAATTCCTGGAAAGCTGGGGCTGCATAAATGGCCATGTCTCAAAAGTAAATTAATTAATTAAAATTAATACAAGAAGCATGACTTTGGGAATTAAAAGGCTCCTTTAGTACAGCTAATTATCATTAAAAGACCGGCTTCTGCTTCCACGAACTGAGGCAGTCCAGGGCAGCTGTGTCCCTTCCCCATGTGCTGCTGGTGTTACTGGATCTTTCCTGCATGAACATCTTCTAATGAGCTTTATCACCACTCTGCCCAGGATTAGGATCTATGTTTCCCATGTATTTTCAAACTACTATCATTTGTAGCCACATACCTTTCCCTGAATTGTCGTGTGGACCCACAGAATAATCATCCCCAAAGACCTAAAGACTTTATTCAAAAGCCTCAGAGCATGTCCCCAAATTTACCCATTATTTCATCCAGCTTCATGGGATGGTAGATATCAACAGAGCAAGCGCTCCGGTCTTTAGTGTCATTACTCAAGTTCAAACCTAGATGTTATTTCTTTCCACATTGCTTGTTTCATTCAACTGTATAAATATGCACTAGAGACTACAAAAATAATAGCCATATGTAAAATAAAGAATCACAAAATGTCACAATTAGAAGTGTCCTTAGGTATGTTCAAATCCAGTTCTCTCACTTTGATATTGAAACTGAGCGGCACAAAAAGTAAACTGACTTTTCCCTGATGTCAGTAATATAATCAATCCCCATTCAAAGTCCTTCCTGTCATTCCTTCCTGATCATCAACTGAAAGAGGAAAAAATTCTCAATGAACATGCACAAGCGCGCGCGAGCACACACACACACACACACACACACACACACACACACACACGAAGAGGAAATCAGAAAAAATCACCCAATGGTAATAATCTGTTAAAGTGAATTTGAAGTTAAATGTTAATGGTGTATTGTAACTTCTATTTCTCTATCTGTAAAAAATGTTTAAATACTCTTGGGTAATATAAACCATTTGCCATTCTTCTCTACTTTTAATCATAATGGAAATATAATCAATATGTACATTGAGCTATAAACACAATTTTATTAAACAAGTTTAAACTGCTATTTTCTCATACAATTACTTATTTATTTATTTTCATTTTTATTTTTTTGAGACAGGGTTTCTCTGTGTAGCTTTGGAGCCTGTCCTGGAACTCACTCTGTAGCCCAGGCTGGCCTCAAATTCACAGAGATCTGCCTGCCTCTGCCTCTCAAGTGCTGGGATTAAAGGTGTGTGCCACCACCACCCGGCTTTCTCATACAATTTAATTCAAAAAAAGAAAAAAAAAAGCTCTAATTTCATAAGTCACCTGTAATTAACATCCCCAGTTTTCCCCACTTTGAGTTCTGATTGTTAAACTATTGGAAAACCAAAAACCGTGTGCAGATGTTCTCACTGGATACCAGTTGGGAAGGCAGGGCATGTTATACAATTTGTTACAAAATATTTCCACATCACTCCAAACTATGGTAGTTCAGCTTCCATTTATGAGATGAAACATATTTTGTGTTTTTTCCAGCAACATAATGCCATATTTTTTTTTGGATGGAGGCAAGCAAATTGTGGTATAAATTAGCAAAAATCGGTTTTTGCTTTATATTTGAGCCAACTTCAGACTCATCCCTATACAGGAAATATATTTAGGCTATTCCAGAATAACAAAAACCTTAGACTGCGTCGTAAGTGGCATCTTGGCATCTTTTAAATTGAAACATCATGACATTTGAGGTGTCTTACACAGCAAATGACCATCTAACTCTTGATTCAAGTGGTAAAGCAGGGCATATCTAGTCAATGCTGAAATGTATGCGTATACTACAGAAGAACAGGACAGTTTATTGTGGTCATGAAAACAAGAAAATTCCAGAAAGTTCTAGTTCCCTCTCAATGTATCCCAATGACATCTTTTTAAATAGCTGAAACATACCAAATTTAGTAACTAGCAGTAATTAGGGTCTTAATATGTTTGGCAAAAGCACAAGGAAGAAAAAAACTGAGATCTTCCACATCATGCTCTCATTGTGAAAGAGGCTTATGCCAAAGTCTCGTAGTGAGAGCATTTCAAGAGCGGGCGGGCGGGGAGTAGTGGGGGAGGGTTCCTAAGAAACCACTGTTTTATTTCTTCCACCGAACAGCTACTTGCACTAATGAAACTCAGGTGGACACAAGACAGCGAGCCCCAGGGTTGCCCCTGTAACGCTACCCTCAACAATGACAATGGGGGCTCCTATGAGTCTCACAGAGAGGTGCTACTCTAAAAAGAAACTGAAGAGAGTAAATAGGATCGTGTTACAGAGCCGCAGCAGAAACCCACAGCTTCGGGGCACAACATAAAGTTATTTTTCTTCAACGACCTTTCAAGAGCACAGACACAGCAAATTACATGCATTTGTACTGCCTGAGACTCGGGCATACTGGTTACACACATCTGTGAAACTAACTAATGATGACCCGGTGCAGAGATGAATAGAGCCGGTTAAGAAATGAATGGCTTCTGTCTCTCATTTTCATGCCTTCAGTTCCACTCCTAGCACTATTTCGAGACGTGCCCTTGTGTCACAGGACAGGCTTGTTTCCCTCTTATGTGAGGTTATCCTTAGAGTGTGCCTGCTCTTAACATCCAGTGCCCTACTGTTGAATCCCATGTCCCTGTCCCAGTCTGCCTATGCAATTAAAACAGTCTTTAGCTTTAAAATGCAGCCCAGCTAACTCTTTGCTGCGGTTGCTGCTGCAGATTCCTGGGTCTGATCTTCAGAAGACCACATTTCCAGGTCAGGGCACCACTGTTTAATCTCCCCCAACAAGCCATCTATTCCATGGCTAAGCCTAGCTGAGCGCTAGGGAGGTATGAGAGCAAACCCAGATGTCAGCAGGCGAGTCTTTGTTACAACTGCATTCAGCTGCATATATATTTAAAAAAAAAAAAAACTCTTTTAAACCTTTGTGACAATAAAGCAAATTCATAGCATAAGAAGTAAGAGAATTATGAATCACAACAAACACAGAGCGTATATTCCCTTACCTGGATCATGGAAAGGCACCAAAGCAAAGTTGTAAAGAGGTCTCTTAGGTCTCTTCAAAGACGTCTCCAAAATTTTGGAAGCCCCTTCAATAACCTGAACTAAATCATCATACATGGAGCCAGTCACATCAAACACAAAAGCCAACGTGGATGCCCCCTCCGGAATCTCCTCAGCCCTGCTCTCCGGCTGGGGGGTCCCATCTCCAGCTAGGGAAGAACGAAGAAGAGCCACCAGGAATACTGTGCGGACCACTTCCCGGGCAATCATTTTTTTGCCCTTGTTTGCTGGCTGCTTTGCTCTTTGCCCTAAGCTCCTAAGCACTGTGCTTACTCCTCAACAGCAGGCAGAGGACTTCCTCTCTGGTGCCTCATCAGCCTTTTGCAGTCTCTGAACTACCTCAAAGTTTGGAGCGGAGAATGAAAGGGGGACCAGCCCGGAGCGCGGCTGCCTTCCCGGGGCTGGGCTGGGCTGGGCTGGGCTGGGCAGCGCCGGGATGCCGCGCCTTTTGTCCCGCTGGGTAGGTCGCGGGCTCTAGGCGGCCGCGTGCAGGGCGCTGCGAGTAGCCGTGCGCGGGCAGAGCGCGGGGTCCATGCCCCGGGGAGGGGGACGCTGCGAGCCTGCGGTGCCGCCTCCGCCGCCGCCGCGCTCCAGGCCAGCGACTGAGCCTCCCAACTTTCCACAGCTAGCCCCGCCGCCGCCGCCGCCGCGAAGCCCGGCTCGACCTCGCCTTCTGATTGGCCGGCGTCCGTCCCTCCTCTGCGGGAGCCCCCACCCCGGAGGGCGACTTTGCCCTCTCGGAGTTCCAAGTCACTCCGGGTACCGGGGAAAAGCGCTCGCAATGTCAGCTCCTGTGTTCCCCTCAGAGCTACACCCCACACACACACACCTCACCTCCAAAATTCCCAAGGTAAACAATGGTTTTCAAGAATGTGTGGCCCCGTCCCAAATTCGGGGGCATCGCAGGAGCTAGCACAAAGGGAATTGGTGCACTTTTTTTTCAAGTGTGCAACGCTGCTACTTCAGACACTTCTCTCATAATCCCCCACCCCACCCCACCCCCAGAAGCTGAGACGCCCCAGCCCAGCTTCCTGTCCCTCGACCCACCATTCAGCCCAGCCAGAAGGGGGAGCTGGAAAATTCTCTCCTCTCGGCTGCAGCCACGGGATGGTTCTTTGATCTCCCTTGGGGAGTGCTGAGCTGAGAGGAAGGCAGGGAGGGGAGTACTATAGAGGCAAAGGGAAATGTAAGGAGGTGGGAGGAAAGTGAGAGACATCAAAAAGTCGCAAGCTATGCTGGGGGACTAGAGAAAGAAGCTGGGTATCAATAAAACATTGACGTCCAACAGAAAGAATGGGGTGGTTGAAAAAGAACGGGGCATACTGAATTCATATTAGAAACCCGGGGGAGTTGTAATTTCATTATCAAGATTCGCTTTGCTGAGCTGTCTAAACCCTCTGCGATGCATAGTGATGCAGAATAATATCTCCATTTCACATACCCTCTTGTACAACTATGTATCAGGTCTCAGGCAAAGATCCCCTAAAACGTTGTTCCCCTCCATGGCATCTTCTTGCCAATACTTAAGGAAATGTTACCGTGGAAAACATGACAATGTTCTTCCAAGTCGTAATCATTATATACATTCGAGCCGTATTAACAGATTTAAGAAGGTAAGCAAAGAAACTCAGTCAGGAGCTAACCATTCTTTGTTTCCCTTTAATAAATACTTTTTTTTTTTTCTGGAAAAGGGGGTCATTGCATGCAAGTATACAAAGAGCACACAAGCAGCTTTGTGCTGACTGGGATTGAGTGTGTACGAGACCACCCTCCAACAGCGGGGGCAGCCTGAGGAAGGGCCAGCTCCCACCAGCCTTTTATGCTCGGTAACTGTCTTCCCTTTCAGCCCCACCAGCTGTGGAACTTGAGTTTATGATATCTATAAGTCATGTCACTTAAAGGAAGCACAAGGGCCATTTGGGCTGGGTGGGAATATGAGGAGAGGGGGAGAATGTGTTTCCTTTCCAAGGAGTATTTGGAGAATGTTGAATGCTATTGGAGTAGTCCATTCCTTTGTTTATTTAAAAAGGATTTCATTCTAGGTCATAGAGATCTGAGCTACTCCAGGTGCTCGGGGAGGTGGATGAGGACAACCCTGGTGCTAAAGTGCCGCATGCTGCTTACTAGCTGTGACCTTCTGCAAGCTGCCTCCACTCCCTCACCTTCTTTTATTCACTTGTGAATGGAAATGATGGCCCTCGCCTAATCAGGATTAAATGATCTATAAATGTTCAAGATGCACTTGGGAAAAAAAGGTGCGGTTGGGTAAATTGACTGTTCAACAAATGTCAAGCTGATTTCTTTAATGGTGTTCAGATTTTCTAGACCCTTACTGATTTCTGCCCAGTGTGATCAGTTATTGGGAACAGCATTGAAATACAGGACTCTGTGGATTTGTCGTCTTCTCGAAGTTCTGTGAGTGCATTTTGAAGCTTTGTAACCAAATGTAGTTGGTATTATGTCCTCTCGATTGATAAACATTGGTACTATTCTTTGATCTGAAATACACTTTGTCTGATATTAATACCAGCATTCTAACTTTCCTTTGACTGGTGTTGGTATAGTGTGTGCTTTTACCCTTTCATTTTTAACCTATGCGTGTCATTATATGTAAAATGTGTTCCTTGTACACATCATACGACTGAGTCTTTTTTTAAAATTCCAACCCAACAATCTCTGTCTTTTTATAAGTATAGTTAGTGCATTTACATTCAGTGGGATGAAGGGTATGGATGCACTTAAAACAATCACCTTTCTATTTGGTGTCTATCTGTTCTTTGTCTGCTTTTTCCTACTTTCTCACCTTATTTTGGATTGACTGGTGATTTGTATTATATCTCCATTGCTAGATTATTAACTGTTACCTTTTGGTTAGTGGTTGCTCTAGGGTTTCTAATCTGTATCTCTAATTAATCACAGCTTCCCTTCAAGTGTATTACACATTACTTCGTGTAGGAAAACCTTGGACTGTGACTGGGCAAGCAGCTCAGAAGTAGAGTGCTTGCCTGGCATGGGGGAGACTCTGACTTTGATCTCCAGCACTACAGAGAGAGAGAGGGAGAGAGAGTGATATGCTTCCAATACACACCTCCTGAGCCACTTTGCTGTTATACCCATTTTAATTTAAAGTGGTGCTTTTTAAGGTCCACACTACTTTCTGTGATACAGTGCAACTAGAAATTGGTTGTCCCACTTTTGTGTATTTGAAAGTCTTTATTTAACTTTTGTTTTTTAAAAAACATTAAAAGGTAGAATTTCTTTAAGATTTTATTTATTTATTAGGTTTACAGTGTTCTGTCTGCATATATGCCTGCAGGCCAGAAGAGGGCACCAGATCTCACTATAGATGGTTGTGAGCCACCGTGTGGTTGCTGGGAATTGAACTCAGGACCTCTGGAATACCAGTCAGTACTCTTAACCCCTGAGCCATCTCTCTAGTCCCAAGGTAGAATTTCTTAACTGACATGTTTTTTTTTTTTTCTCGTGCTTTCTTTCACTCTATTTCCAATGAGCAATCTCTGTCATCTTTCCATGTGCTCCTCTGTATGAACCAGGTCTTTTTCTGTCGGTGGTCTTAACAGTCTTATTGTTATCATTGTTGGTAGAACTTTGATCATAGGCCTTGATATTGTTTGCCTTGTGTTTCCTGTACTGGGAGGTTTTGAATTTCTTCCATCTCTCATCATCGAATTTGGATATTATAGAGCAGTATTACTTTTTCTGTCTCCTACCTCACTTTCCTTTGGGAACCTCAAGGAGATATGTGCAAGAGACATGAAGTTGTTCCACTTCTCACTGAGAATTCTGTTCCTTTTCCTTAATTATTACTTCTTTTCCTGGTTTCATTTTTTAATAGTTTCTATACTATTTCTTTAGGTCTTCTTAGTCTATTCTTTACTGTCTAATATACCAGTGGTCCTTTTCTTACACTTTTCTTCACAAATGTTGCAGTTTTCATCCATCTCCAGGAGTTCAATCAAGATCCTTTTAAAGCCTTTGATGTCTCACTTTCAATCAACGACTACACTGCATGGAGGTACAGTAGTTGGTAATTGCTTGGTAACCCTAGCAACTGTCTCGGTGCATGGTTTGTTTTTTTCCTCAGGATTCAGAATCTTGAGATACCAAACATTGTCAGTTTTATTTTCAGGGGTACTAGATAGCTCAGGACTCTTCTAACTATTCCTGAACTTTGTTCTAGGATGGAGTTAAGAGTTTTGGAAACAGTTTTATCTTGTTTTTAGAATTTGCTCTTTTAACTTTTTAGATATAACAAAAACAGTTTTCTGTCTAGAACTAATGATTCCCCATAACTAAGAAAGGATCTGTGTCTTTTGCCCCAATACTCTGCAAATCATGACCAGTGAGAATGGATCACCTTTTTACTCCATTCATTTGCCTTTCTTCTTGAAGAACGGCCTTTAGAGGCCTGATAGTTTTGAGGATTGAGTAGCTAGTAGCCTTTAGCCATGGCCACGTTCACAAAGCACTCATAAAGGCTTCCTCCTCGCTTCGTCCTCCACTCCTTTGCCCTACCACAACTTATGCCTTCGTTTTTGCTTTCTGGGGAACTATGGGTGATAGCTAAAATAGTTTTAGAAATGACTTAATGTGACCTGATACTGAACGACAGAACTGGTGGGAAGTGGCAGCATATTTTCATCCCTGGGGACCGTCACCTTGAATCGCCTTAGGTGTGTCTTTCCTGAGCCTTGGGTGCTTTCCTAACATGGACGTATTGGCTCTCTGCAAACCTCTAAAGCTCTCTATCTACATGGCACCTTTTAGTATTGTCTCCTACACATTCCAGCAAAAGCTCGGGCAGTCTAGCAGCCCCCACTGGGGTCCTGCCTCCACTCATCTTCAGAGACCTGGCAATTCTTCCAAGATGGTAGACTAAGGAAAGCTATAGGTTCTACCTCAGTAGTTTTCCATTTGTGTGGATTGCTTTCTTTTTTCAGAGAGAACCATGAAATAGTTCCCATGACGTATTTAGCCCAGTATCTAGCAATACTCTCAAAGTTTAATTTTATTCACTATCATATTTAAATGGCTTTGCGCGTGTTTGAATCTATGTGCACTTACAGTAAGAATACAAGGCATGAAAGGCGATAGATAACTGAAGAGGCTGCTTATTTGTTTATGGAATGTCTTCAGTAGCTGTTACAGCTTGGATATTGACTGCCACTGGCTTTGCCCTCAGCGTGAGGTGCATTTGGAGATGATGGAAGTGAGAAGGAGAACAGGAAGTGATACCTTCTGGAAGGGAGTTAGGTCAGTGGCTGTTTGTCCTTGAAGGAGATATGGGAACCTCAACCCCTCCCTGTTTCTTTTATTTCCCTGCTTTCATAAGGTGTGCAATGTCCTCTGCCTTGAGCTCTACCCTGAAACTGCACCTCCCCAGGGGCCTGAAAAACACAGTAGGCCATTTGAACATGGGCTGGGACCCACAAAACTGACCCAAGCTAAGCCTTCCCTTCTCGTGAGTTTATTCTCTCGTGTATTTTGTTAGAATGATTGAAAGCTAATTAGCACACAGCTTCTGTACCATTCTGAAACAAGTGTATGGTAACACTTCAGACTGTGTTGAATGTCTGTAGGACACTGCTGTTAGAAAGAGGGAGAACACAAAACGGAACATTCAGTTGTTCAAAGACATTTTTATACAGAGACATGCATGCATGTACCTTCTATAATCTCAGATGTGTCTCTCGGCCTTGCCTTTCTGCATTTCATGATCCAGGCCTTGGACAGAGCAAAGGCCTCCATGAGCCCTGTCATTCCTTTCAATAAAATCTGATTCTTGTTGAAAGGTAGGTCTCCAGAAACAGGCCAGCACACTAGACTGAAATTTTATTTATTCTTTAGAGTGAATGAACACCTCAGTGCATAGTTTGGCAGCAGTCACTTGAGAAATACCAAGATTATAAGTTGAGAAAAAGTAAGGTAGAAAAGTTGCACATCCCAGGTTGAAGGTAGGAAGAGATAGGCCAAAAAATAATTGTAGAACAGTGATGTTCAGATCAGAGTATTTCTCAAAAAAAAAAAAAAATACATTCTAACCTGTTCTCTGCCTTTGCTATTAAAAAGTATATACAGTTGGAAAGACCAAGTCTGTGGATTTAATCATATTTTAGTCTTTGTTTCAGCCCTGTCATTTACCTGCAGAACACACAAGTAATGCCTAAAACTCTTCTAGCTGTAACTCTCCGAGAGTCTTGCCCAAAGATCCCTAGAATGTAAAGGAGGTACAGGCTGCCGTTTATGAAAGGAAAGAAGAGCCAGCCTATGAGTGCCCTATGAAGCCAGCTCTTGCTGTGGGCTCATATGCAATCCCACAAAGCTATCAAGTGTCTAAAATCTGTTCTTGACAGAGAAAGAAGAGTGCAGGGTGAAAGGGAGGAAGTCCATACCCACTGAGACCCATCCCCAGTGGTCAAAGTCCATGAATACTTCCAGCTCTCGCATACAAGGGTACTGACCTGGTTTGTATGGCATCCTGCACCAAGACATCAACAGACAAACACAGGACAAGACAACAAGCCTATGATGAAGGCTGAGGCAAGAAACTGGGCAAGTATAGCTCTGTGAACTTGATCAGACCCTGGGTAGAACCCTGAGTCAGATGAAGCCAAGAAGATAAAAGGAATGAGTAAGAGGTGGCCAATAAGCTGACCTAACCCAAAGAATTCTTGGATGCTATCAATATTATCCCTTATTTGACAGCACAGTAAACTGCCTGAACCTAGCTCTACTGTTTATGACTGCTAAGCTCAACTTGGTGATTTACTTATCCATTTATCAAGAAATTTATTGAAGGGCTGGAGAGATGGCTCAGTGGTTAAGAGCACCGACTGCTCTTCCAGAGGTCCTGAGTTCAATTCCCAGCAACCACATGGTGGCTCACAACCACTTGTAATGAGATCTGGTGCCCTCTTCTGGCCTGCAGGGACACATGCAGGCAGAATACTGAATGCATAATAAATAAATAAATCTAAAAAAAAAAAGAAAGAAAAAGAAATGTATTGAAAGTCAAGAGTGGTCATTCACACTCAGGGGGCTGAGATAGGATTATTGCAATAAGTTAGAGGCCAATTTGGGCTACATAGTAAATTCAAGGTCATCCTGGGCTACCTAGTGGGGGTCCTGTCTGGCCGAAAGAAAGAAAAAGAAAAAGAAAAAAAAGATCAAAGGCAAAAAGAAAAAAAAACGAAAATCATTTGCTCTTGTTATTTGTGCACAACTCATGTGAAGTACAAGACAAAGAGTATCCATTCCCTGCTCCCAAGGAACTTACTAGTCTAGTCTAGAAGAGAAAAGTATAGGCTGCTTTAAGAGATAAAACCCAGCACTCTAAGAAACCACATAAGGCAGGCACGTACCTTAGGAAGAGCAGGTCAGACAACCAACCCAAAGTAGAGCAGATGGAGTGAGTGTAGAAATCACCAGCGTTAGTTAGGGATGTGGGTCAGGGATGAAGGACATGACCTTTCCTAGGCATGCACATCTGGTTGGAATGTGGGGTCATTGCAACAGGAATCCCAGCATTCATCATCAGCTGTGAAGGTTTGGGCTACATCTTGAAGGCACATAAAGACACTGAAGGATTTTAAGCTCAAATTTTGAAAGATGGAGTAAGAGATATGAATTAGAAAGAAAGATAAGAGTATGTTGCATCCCTAGTAATAACAGCCTCCCCGTCTCAGGAAATGAGGACTTGCCGAGTTTGACATCTTGCCTAAGTCAAGGATACAGAGAGGTAGTCTCCTGTTCCAAGCCTGAGCTCTCCACTTCTCTCCAGTGCTGCCCTCTGGCTGTATCTTAGGAGGACATGAGCTAATAATTCCTGTATAATACAAGGCAAGGCTGTCACAACAAGAGAAAACTCATTTGCAGCTTTTAGTTGCTTTTAATGACAGTAGCTGTGAATGGAACTCTAAAATAAAGAATCTACAAACAGCCTTGAAAACTCGAAAGGCAGAAACAGAGACAAGTGGAAAACACGAAAGGATGCCTCAGTTTATCTGTCCTAGCCCTACCTCAGACCCCTGAGAGTTCCCGGAGGCCGGGGATGGGAAGGGAGACTGGCTACAAACACCATAGCAGATTTTGCCAGAACATGCAGCAGATGATTGGACATGGCCAGTTTCTTGCTAACAATCACCAAATCTGTCTCAAAAGTCTTTACCTGCGTCCTCATTAGTTATATTCTATGTGAGGGAGAGGGAAATAAAGTATATGAGAACGCACCTTTTTCTTAATGAGTCTTGCACATTTACAGGACTCAATATAAAGATCTCTCCCATTCTGTGTTTACCCTTGAACTTCTTCTGTGTGCCTTGAAGCCGACAAGGATGTTTGGTGGTTCAGTATTTTACATGCTCGTCTAATTGGAATCATCAGTCACACTGGGCCTGATAAAGCCTAACTCGGGCATACACTGACTTAATTAGAGCTGTGAATGATTCTACAGCCTTTTGCAAATCTCCAAATGGTTTCATGTCATCCTCAATGATCCTTCCCCAAATGCCTGCTTCTCTATGGAAGGAGACCTGGCACTGTTTTATGTTTACTTTAGCACATTTCTACAGGGTAAGTAACTTGCAATTACCATTGAATTAAGTACAGAAGACTTTTGTATCAGCCATAGAGATTATAATTGGCACTGCAGTTACACACACACACACACACACACACACACACACATTAAAGTTAGGTTTGTCCTTCCCTTGTCTCCCTTAAGAAGGTAATAAAAGGACAGAAAGCCATCGTGTGTGTTTGTAACTGGAAAATTAATCACATCAAATATTCTCTATACTAATCAAGTTATAAGTCTGGAATGGACTTATATAAAACAGATGTTTCCATTCTTGCTCTCCTTGGGTACGAATGTCAAGAGAAGAAAGCACAGAATAGCTATGTCATGGCGTACTTGGAGGAATGTAACACTTTGCTTTTACTCTTTTTAATGAAGCCACAAAGTCTGTGGTCAGGGAGGGAACAGGCCAAAGCGGGGAAGCACTAGGGGCCTAATCTTCCAGACCTTATATAGACAAAATTCTTTTTCTTCAGTGATGGAACAGGAACTGTGCTGCCTCAGGAAGAGGGAACAGGCTCCGGGTAGGAGGGAGCAAATGTCTGGAAGCTTGTCCCCGGTGACTGGGCTGAGACCCTGGCTTTCTAAGGTTTGTGACTCTGGTCGGTGTTTCAGCCATAGCCTGCTCTGTAAGGACTCAGCTCTCTACTTCCCTTCTTCTGGAAATAAACACCAAGAGATCTACAGGCTGTTCTCACAATACTTCAGGAAGGATCTCATAAAACCTAATTCAATGTCTCTTGAGGAAAATAGGCCCTTGTGTTAAAGACTTGGTCACCAGCTTACAGCGGTATAACCTTGGGAGGTGGTGCATTGTGGGAAGATGTTAGGTCATTGAGAGATGCTCTTGAAGAGGCTACTGAGAATCTGGGTTCTCCTTTCTCTCTTTCTCTGGCTCCTGGCAGCCCTGGGATGCTCAGCATCTTCTGTGTGCTCTCACATGAGCTGCCGCACCCCTGTAGGCCCAAAGCAACAGAGCTGAGCAACAGTCGGCTGAAACCCATGAACCCACCAGCTAAAATCAATCTTTCTTCTTTAATGTTGGTTATCTCAGATGTTCTGTCACAGCACCAGAAAGTTAACAAAGGACCTTCATTAGACAGAGAGAAGACTGGGAATGAGAGAATGGTTTGCCTAAGATCCAAAAAGAGATGCTTGAGACAGTGCTGTAGGTTTATTGGTCCCTCCAGATTGCCATCCTCACCTCACCTGAGGTACCACCTAACACTTGTTAAGTTCTAACTACAACCCAGGCACTATTTTGGAGCTTGATACATATTGACAGACTTGACCCTTGACCACTTTTACTCTTTATTCTGAAACTATGAGGTAATCAAAATAATAATCTTCATAAGAGAAAGTAAAAAAGGACACACAACAGTGAGGTCACCTGTCTGACTTACCACAGCTTGCCTTTCTCATCATTTTTATTTCCTGCCTCTAGTCTAGACTGTCCCCATCATTTTGTTGTAAATTTGAAATTGTTGGTGGTGACACTTAGAATATAGTTATTTTATATGATATTGCAGGGCTTCATTATACACTATTGCAGACTGTTCAGGAGACAATCATGCTCCGTTTTTAATTTATTTTGCTGTGTGAATTACTCATGAGGTAGTCTTTGACTTTGGGCCTTTCCTCCTGCTCAGCATTTTTCTGAGTTCTCTTTCTTATTAGTTATAAATTAAAGCTAATTTTATATCTCTACCACAATGCCATGAATTCCTTTGAAATAAGGGCTGCATTTCATTCATTCTAATGCAGTAGGAATTCAATAATGGTTCTGTGAAGAATTGCTGAATTCACTGTGATTCATAGCAATGACAATGGGAACTTCATGTGAGGACTTCAAACATATTCTTAGACATAAATGTAATTATGTGCATGAATGCATCTGATATTCCCAACAACTTTCTAAGATGAGTATTTCCATAACCATTATGAATATGAACAAACAATACTCAGGATGACAAGATGGAATCAGTGCTGTGCCGACAGCCAGAAACAGAACCAGGCCTTTTGATATGGTTGCCAGCATGATCTATTGTCATAAAGTTACTTTATAATTAGGCTGTCCATGAAATCCCTGAAGAGCCAAACATTCCAAAGAGCAAGTTGATTAAATCATCTTGTTTAGGTGAAACCTCATCACTTACCTTCTAGTAAGTAATCATGTGCTGTAGAAGTTAAAATAATTTAGCAGAATATACTAAAGTTAAAATGAAATCTTCTTAAGAAAAATAATAATATGAACTCGTTGCATGTATTCTGGGGCAAATCCTCATAGCCTGTGACCACCTCCTGTTAACCACATCATCTATTTTTAAAGGGCATTAATATGTTACAGTATGAATTTCTTAATGTTCCTCGAACAATATGGAAAATTATTCGAATTCAGGTAGTATTCAATAGTATACAGTGGTATATAATCCATTTCCTATTGACATTCAGATGTGTTTTGAAAGAATAATCCTCCTTTCTTCTCTTTCTACAGATTTACCTCTGGGTCTTCAAAATAATGTTCTTCCTAGGCTCAGGATTTAATCATGCTCTCAAGAATCTCATCTAATGGGGTCAGCAAGGGGTTTTGAATCAGAACACCTACTATTCTAGTCAGCTGGGAACCTAGCCTAACTTAGAAGAACAGAAGAAACCTACCTTTGTATCTTACATTCCAACACTCGGGAGCTTTGTGTCAGAAAATCTTTCCTTGTGTTTCTTCCAAAGCTGTTTGAGACTCTTTCCTCTTGCTCTGTTTTCAGAAAAGCTACAGCTGCTTACAGCCTTCTGCTGTTTCCCCATACTAATTAATGAAAGGAGGAATGAGCTGGACCCCTTCCAACTGCCTTTACTTTTTTGTAAAGAGCTCAGTCCTGTTTAAATCACATTAATGAAGACAGCGAATAACTCCAGGGGTCTCTGAAGAAACAAGAAATGACACCAGAGACCAGCCGCTCTTCTTCCCTCCCTTCCCTTTTATTTTCAATCCACACTGGTTAAAACAATTTTAAGTAAAAAATTTTCTCCAGAAAGTTCAAGTGATGAACCTGTGGTGATTGAGTGGATTGGATTGTGGGTATTGTTTACCACTCTGCTCTAGTAGGTAGGGTGAACCTGGGGGAGTGGAGGCCAAAAAGGAGGTGGACTGAAGTCTCATGCCATAACCAACTTTATTCAGAGCATCCGGAACTGCATACTCTGAGAGTTAAGAGTCACATGAGTAAACTGTCCAATCACAGGGACAAGCCACACATGGCAAAACATGTTTTTCCATGGAGGCATATAAACACATAACAAGAGCCTGTTTTAATGAATAATCTAACTCACTCCCATCTGTTACCCCTGAGACAAAAGCATGGTCCGAGAACAATTCCATGTTTTGAAGAAACTGAGGTCACAAGACCCTTGTCTTGTTTTCTTGTAGTTTTGTCACAAGCACTCAGAATTCTCCTCCAATGACTCCGTTCTGGGACCATGTTTACAAGGAAGTATGACCTCATGCAGATACATATAAATAAATGGACACATGCACATTAGTGTGTGCATATGTTTTCTTTCTCAAGTCAGCTGAAAAACTCTAGAAGCAATGACACCCCAACATGACTAAACATACCGAGAGCCCAAATCTTTGACAAGATTTTCTTTATGATAAAAAAAAAAGGAAGCAGTATCTTTGGAGAAATGATTTATTTGAAGGCTGAAGCAGGAAATATATGACATGAACCTGGTGCATTTTATAGGGTCAGAAATTAAGAAACTTAAAAAAAAAAACTATACACGATAGAGTTCATCACAAGGGACAAAAATTAAAAGACTTTCCAGTTATCCAAACTAGAAAAAAGTTGAGCAATGCAATGAACAGCACAACATTAAAGTATAAAATAAATGTGCTGAGGACACAAAGATATAAATAAATAATTGAAAGGAAGCCACTGGGCGTGGTGGCACCTGTCTGTAAATCCCAGCACTCAGGATGTACAGTCAGGGAGATCAAGAGTTCAAGGCCAGTTTTGGCTAGAAACAATTTTAGGGTCATCCTGAACCATAGAAAACCTCTCTCAAATAGCTAGCAAATTTAATGAATTAACTTGAAAAATCTCACACATGGAAAAAATTGCAAGTATTATAACTAGATTCTCCCTGCTCAAGAAGATAAGGAATAAATATCTATCACATAAGTGTGCACTATAGACAGATTTGCTCCCAAATAATATGATAAAGAACAAGGAAGAGCCATACTTCAGGGAGAGAACCAGCAAAGGCTACCTTTGACAAATGGCTGAGATTAAGATCAGCAGTGAATGTTCATGCTGATATGTCCTCTCAACACTGGAAAAGAAAAGCATCTCTGGTCTTCCTTCCAAGAACACTCCCAAGACTTCTTGTCACTGTTTCAAGAAGTTTAATTTGTAATGTAGTATTCTGAATGGAACACGAACCAGAAAATACAAAAATTCAAAATGCGAATAAAGCATCCGGTTTGGTTAATGATGGTGGACTGGTGTTGCTCCCTGTGCTGGCTCGTTTTGACTTCAGCTTGACACAACCAAGAGAGTCACGTGGGAAGAGGAAACTTCTACGGAGAAAAGGCCCTCACCAGATTGGCCCGTGGGCAAACTGTGGTGAGTTTCTTCAGTGCTGATGGATGGGGGAGGGTCCAGCTCACTGTGGGCAGTGCCGCCCCAGGGCAGGTGGTTCTGGGCGCTATGAGAAGCAGAGGGACAAGCCATGAGCATCTCCTCCGTGGCCTCTGCTTTAGTTTTTTGCCTCCAGTTCCAACAGTGCTTGAGTTCCTGCCCTGGCTTTTCTCTCTCCGTGTTACCTGGAAGTGCAGGATGAATGAAATAAACCCCTTCCTCACCAAGCTGCTTTGGTCCGGTGTCTCATCACAGCAACAGAAACCCTAAGACAATCCCCTAGTTGTAAAAAGTACAGCTTACCGAGGTGTACACCTTTAATCCCAGCACTCGGGAGGCAGAGGCAGGCGAAGCTCTGTGAGTTTGAGACCAGCCTGGTCTACAGAGCGAGATCCAGGACAGGCACCAAAACTACACCAAGAAACCCTGTCTCGGGGGGGGGGGGGGGAGTACAGCTTACCAGTGTAAGATGTCAGCGATACGGGAACTGGGTTTAGGGTCTGTGTGAATTTACTCTTGTCTATACACCTCTATAAATCTAAAACAGTTATAAAATTCAACGTTTATGCATAAAATTAAAGAAACTGTAAGAAGAAGCCCTAAAATATATTAATGAGATATAAATACTAGGACATCAAAGGCAAGAGTTTTTCCTGTCTCAGTTGTCTCCCATATAATGAAGTGAATTAGATAGGCCATCACAGATCATGAGCGTGCTTCACAGACTGAAGGAAGTCTTACACTTTGAAGACAGAAAATTTGAAAGAAATTTGGTTGGACCTAGTGGAAATCAAACTGAAAATACCATGTAACGTAAACGCGGCAAGTGTATCCTAAAATAGTGATACTGCTGTTGCTCACTGTCACCTGGCCATTCATTACCATGGAAATGGGGCTGAGAGAGTCAACCCTAAGGTTATGCTTTCCACACTAAGAGTGGAAACAATTTGTGATATATATATATATATCACAAATTGTATATTATAGATGTAGTATATATATGTGATAATAGATATATATATTTATATATGTGTGTGTATATATATATATCTCCCACAGATCAGTTAGTTCGACTATATTTGTGGTGAGTTCCTGCTCAGTGAAGGGACTCTAGCAAGCCCAACCATGGCAAACATGGCTCTGTCAGGCCTTATCCTTCTTCCTGATTCCTTCTGCCTTGCTGAAAAACCCTTAGATTACATTCCTAAAGTGAGCCACCAAGGTCCATTCCCTTGTTTGGCCAATTCCTCCCGAGGCTGACCACCAAGGTCTGGCTATCAAAGCATTAAAGCAGCAATCAAAAGCCCCCTTTGGCTTCCCTAATTAACATGACCAACTAAAATGAAACATCTCATCCTAACATGGGCTTTCCCCTTTTACCTTTCTAAACTGCTATTATCCTGTGGGCCACATCTGTCTCCTCTCCATCCAGAGGCTGTCCTTTACACACACACACACACACACACATATCCAAATATCGCTTCCCCCTATATCTTGTTCTTTCCCCCTTCTTCCTCATCCTCTATCTCCTGCCTTGGTTTCTAATTCCCTGCCCTCTGTCTCTCTGGGGCAAATGAATCTCGTTTGTGCCGAGAACTTGGTCTCTGGTGTCTTTTGCCATCCCTTCACTCAGTGTGTGCCTCTTGCCTGGCAAGTGCAGCCCTAGATCATACCTAGAGCAGCATGGACTCAAACCCTTTCTAGAGAAACCATTTAAACAACACAGCTTATGACTGGAGATTTGGGGGGGGGGTGTTGTTTCCTTGCTGGACTTGACCTGCATGACCCCAGGCAAGGAACCTGAGCAGAGGCAGAGCGAGCTCTTCCGAGCATGGTTCTTCTCAGAAAACGTCAATATGATTTGATAAGCTAATTTCAGCCAAAGCCTCCCACTTCCACTGAAGTCGAGCCCACTTGGAGACGATGTGATAGACAGTCAAAGGATGTCCATTCATTTCTTTAGCTGAGACTTAGAAGATGGAAGGGGTTGGGGTGACCAGGAAAGTTTAAAAGTGTGTTAGGAAAGGTTGCTTCCCACTTGTCTTGTACTTAGTGCCTTGAGGTTGACTTTCTCAAAACAAATGCACAGTGAACTGGCGCAGGCATTAAAATTCATTCAGTCATCCCTGACGGGCATTCCTGAATGCCAAATATTTAGCTATAGCCTGAAACCGAGAGTATAAAATTAGAAACATATTTAACAGATGTTGAAAAGAAACAGGCATTGTGCCAAGTAATGCAAGCTTCCAATGTTGCTGCTATCAGCCTATGTAACAAAATAATAATGAAATAAGGATATAATTACAAATTAAAAATCAACAAAAATAAGTTTGGTTTTTTTGTTTTGTTTTGTTTTGTTTTTAATTGGGCTGGGAAATGGCTCAGTCAGTAAAATGCTTATCTCGTAAGCATGAGCACATGAGTTTGATACCCAGATCCTCAGAGAGAGAGAAAAAAAAAAAGCAGGGACAGAGATATGACTCACTGGAACTTACTGGACAGTTAGCCTGGCCAACTTAGCAAGTTTTAGGTTAATGGAAGACCCAGTTTCAAGAAGCAAATAAATAAACATGGCTAGTGCCTGAGGAATAACACCAGAGGCTGCCCTCTGGCTAAACACACACACACACACACACACACACACACACACACACACACACACACACACACACTTCAGATATCCGCTAACAACTTCACATATATCTCCCCTAATTCAGATTTTGAAAATCACATCCTTTTCCTGACTTTGGCTTTGTCAGGTGGCTTATTATCTAACCCAACCAACAACTGATAAACATTGTTTCCATTTCTCCTTTCAAAAGTCCAGTCTAGACAAACACAGTTGCCAAGGCATACGAAGCCTTGGTCTGTACAATAGAAAGCCAGCCAATGGCATTCGTCTGAAGGAAGGCAAAGCTAGAGACTAAACTCCCTGATTTAAGACTGCCCTGATGGTAGTGGAGAGACCAGAAAACACTCTCAAGGGTCCTGTCCAAATTATTCGGTGAAACCATGGCAGAAACAAGGGCTTTCTAAGTGAGACTAGAGCAATGGCTCTCAACCTTCCTAACGCTGCGGCCCTTTAATTCAGTTCCTCGTGTTGTGGTGACCCCCAACCATAACATTATTTCTGCCCCTACTTCTTAACTGTAATTTTGCTATGGTTATGAATTGTAATATGAATATCTAATACTTAGGATATCTGATATGCGACCCCTGTGACCCTCTGGACTAGAGTGACACATTTTCTTCCTTCCCTTGGCCTCCCCCCTGACCCCACACATCCACTGAGCACTTGTCTATTTAGTAGCGATTCAGTGCTGGAGTTCCCCAGCTACACTAGAATCAGCTGGTGCCTTATGTCTTCCTGGCAATAAAAACAAATAAACTCGACTGGAGTGATGGCTCAGTCAGTAACATGCCTGCTACGCAAGCATGAGAGAGCCTGAGTTCAGATCCCTAGTACCTGCATAAAAGCCAAGTAAAGAGAGGCGTATGTATGCCTGTAATCCCAGGGCTGGGAAGGAAGAAACAGTGGATCCCTGGCGCCCATCGCTCAGTCAGCTGAGCTGAATCAGTGAGCTCCAGCTTCACTGAGAGACCGTCTCTCAAAAGCTAAGGTGGAGAGTGATCGGCAAAGAAACTCAACATTAACTTCTGACCTACACACATGTATATACACCCCACATGAACGTGTGCATACACCACACACAAACTAAATAAACAAATCTGCTGGATTCTTAGAGATGCTGCAATTTTAACAATCCTCACGGCTGGTTGTATTTACTTCTCCCATGTTATTACTGTTAGGTGACTGCAAGAAAAGTGTTTTTAAAAAAAGAGCAATAATTACAATAAAATAAAGCACATTCACTAGAACTTTAAAAAAAAAAGAAAGAAAAAAGAAAAAGAAAAGTGTTTCAGAGCCTAAGATTTCTACCAAACAGCTACTGCAAAAATTCGTGGCATACAGAACGTTTGAAAACTAATACTGCCCTCTGCTGGTAAGATGTATGCCTGTGTACGGCTGTTGGTACCTTACTTCTCAGTTTGTGGGTATCCATTTTGACATTAAGAGATTAGAGTTTGTTTCTCATCAGAAATATTTGGAGTCCTTAGGAAATAAAATGCAAAATGTATAGGCCATGGAAATAAACGTCTAATCATTACCACCTAAATAAACACCTTCAAAGATGTAGCTCTGTCGTAGTCGACGGGAAGCGCTGTCTTGCAACTTAATGGTTCAAAATCCATGATATCAGAATTGCATCTGATTGAACACAAATTCAGTTACCCAAGAATCTTAGTTTCCTGCTAACAAGACAGTTCTGGAATGTTCTCAGTCCTCATCAGGCAATAACACAATTCTGCCTCCCTCTCTCACCAATGGGGTAGATGAACTGACTACCGTCACTCTGTTGTGTCATGAAATTTGGGGTTGTGAGTATCTCAGGAAATTTGCTTTATAAACCCTACAGCAGAAGGTGCTATGTTTGAGGGCGAGAAGCTTCATTAAACCAAGATCCTTGTTAATTAAAAAGATAAATCATGGATGGGGGTGCTCCCAGTATTCTGTACTGAGTCCTCTCTCTGGTGGTAGAAATGGATATATAAAATCAGCTTTGGTCAAGACCTCCTTGAGAATGAGTGCTGTCTTATTTCACCTTGGCATTTCTAGTGCTTACTTAGCACTGTGTCCTTTATATAATATGCACTTAAGGCTTATTAAATGGAGAACTAAATTGGCCCATGTACTATTTTAATAATTTTAGACCCTTTTCTCAATAAAATGCTTAGGAGTGAATGAAGAAGGGTTTGAGAGAAAGAGTATATGCTTCTGAACTCCACAGACTTGGATTTAAATCCTGGCTATGTATTGGGAGCAAACTTAACTTCCCCAAGCTGTGGCTTCACCATCTATAAAATACGATTTTTTTTTCCTCCTTCTTCTCATAGGGATACAAAATGAAATGTGTGTCCTGGAAAAATCTTGGTGCGTAATGGATATTTCAGAGTTTTCTTCTCTGCCTTCTCAGACAAATTGCTTATTACTTTCTTTATAATCAAAACTATAGATTACGGTGATCTTGGATCCATCTTGAGAAACGGACAAAGAGAATCTGAGGCTCCTACACTGTCCGCATTGGTAAGCCAGGAAGAAGAAGCCTGTATAGATGAGCGCCCCTGTTCTGTCACTTGAAAGTTGCTGCTGATTCCAAAGAACGTTGTTGGAAAAGGCAGTCAGGGGCTTTGTTTCGCTGCCTGACATTTTCCAATCAAGCACAAGTGGAGAGTTACGGCACCTTCCATGCCATCAATGATCTCCAGACTTCGAAACAATTCCATCCGCACTCTCACTTCTATCGTGCATCAACCCTCAGGTAAAGCCAAGGAAAGGAAGGACAGTGGGAGGGCAGACCTGCCAGATGTGTCCTGACTTGTCCAAGCGTCCTTTGTGATCCGCCTTGCAGCAACCGTTCTGGACTCACCAGCGCCCTCTAGGCTCCACACCAGGCATTGCATTCTGAGATCCTGCTTTCTCCTGCTGCCTGGGGCACTGTAGTCGAAGACAAGCAAGTCATGATGAGTCCTGGTGCTCATTTTCCCCCTCGGTGACTCACAACTAGCATGTGGTGAGTTGTTTGGAATTAGCTACTTTCCCAAGGTTTTGTACCAAGCTTGAATGCCCTTGGTGATATTTTTAACAATTCCGGGGAAGCTCTCAGTTTGTTTTGAACATTAAAGATGCTACAGTGAGTGTAAGCAGAATGGAAAAGATGAAGCTCTTGTCTGTGGGGCTACAGACTTAGAGTCGCCATTGGAAACAGCTGTGCCTGTAAGCTTTCTTCTCTGGTGCAGTGTAGTCATTGTTATGTTCCCAGTGCCAGTGGTGGCCAGCTGTTCCCACCAGAAATTCCCACACCATCAAGGAACGGTCTGTGTAAAGATGTGGGCAACACCTGTCCACTGCTGTTTCTGTACCAACTCTAGCTCCACATCCAGCCCTTCTTATATCATTTATCCTCACGCTGATCACACATCCTTCCACAGAAGTATTGCTGAACTTGGATCCCTGTGTCTTCCAGAAAATTCTATCCTACTGAAAAGGGTGTGTGTGTGTGTGGATACTTTATCGAAGTAGTACTTTCAACACAGTCTCAAATGGATTCATTCTTTACATTGGAGGTAAAGAAGATTGGCTATGGTGGACAAGTACATCATATTCCTCCTCACTGCAAATAAAATCATTGTTTCTTCTCGGTCAACCACGGGAACCCTCAAGGGCTAAATTAAAAATTAAATTGAGTAGGGACAAAACACAGAAGGGCTGGAGAAGTGGCCCGGCTGTCAGTACATACTGCTTTTACAGAAGATCTGACTTTATTTCCCAGTGTGGACACTGGGGGTGCTCACAGCCACCTGCAACTCCAGCTCCAGTGAATCTGGTGCCCTCTTCTGGCCTCCAAGAGCACTACACTCATGTACATACACACACACACACACACCTCAAAATAAAATCTTTAAAAAAAAAACCATAGAGAAAAGTTAACTAGAAATAGTGTATCTGTTAGCAGGTAATGGTTGATAAATCACTCTATAAGAGTTGGTCATACATGGTCATAAATAATGAATTGGTCAGAAACCAAATGGTACACTATTATTTTGTATAACTTATGCCACACATAAACAAGAAGTTTATGGCAGGACCTCTGAAAAAGGCTGTCAGGGAGGCAATGGGTATCACTAAAGTTCATAAGCTCAGCTTGTGCTTAAAAGCAAAGTAAATGCCTAATTTTAATAAACAATTTATGGACGCATTGATTGTAATCATCCTAGGTCATCTGCTTCTCCGATTATCTTAGCTGAGTAAAGCCTCCAGTTCAAAGCTGGTGCCCAAGAATCTTCTTTCTCACCGTGTGGAAAAGACCACAGAAATTCTGAATTTGCCTTAATATGATGAATGCCAGAATGTGCTATTTACTGACCGAAAACACCAATATGGTCCCATAAAATTGTCTTTAAACTTGGGATTTGATAAATCTCGTGTAAGTTTCCACACAGACTCCCTCTAATCAGAAAATGCATCATCTATAGTTTGATGTGTCCCTGAAATCTCAGATGTTGCTAATTTAATCATCAAGCTCCTATGTTGATAGTATTTGGACCAGGGGTATTTGGGAGGTAAGTAAATTAGATAAGTTCGTGGGGTTGGGGCCTCTCTAGTGGTATTAGTGAGTATAAGAAGAGGACGAGGACAGCTGGGGAAATGGCTAAGTCAGTACGAACTTGAACACAGGACCTGAGCTCAAATTCCCAGCACCTCTGTAAAAAGCTGGGCGTAGCATCTTAGCGCAGGGGGAACTAGGAGACAGGAGAATCCCTTCAGCTTGCTAGCTGGCCAACTAGCTAAATTAATAAGCTTCAGGCTCAGTCACAGACCTGTCTGAAAAAGTTGAGGAGGACACCCAGCATTGACCTCTGACCTCCACCAGCACATACACACTCACACACATGAATACAACCACTCCCTACACACACACACACACACACACACACAGAGACAGAGAGAGAGAGAGAGAGAGAGAGAGAGAGAGAGAGAGAGAGAGGGAGAATACATAGATAAAATAAATAAAACCCAAGTAGACACAATCTGGCTTATCTTGTCCTGTGATAGCCTCAGGAAGAAAATCTTTACTGGACCAGAAGCCAAGCAAATGCCAATGTCACGTCCTTGGTTTCCTTCAGAACTTTAAGCCAAATAAACTTTCTTTCTTTCTTTTCTTTTCTTTTTTTTTTTTAATGTATGTATAAATTACATAGTCACAGGTATTTTGTTATAGCAGCAGAACATGAACTGAGACAGTATCCAGGCTTCATCTTTATTCTTTGTTTCCAACACTCCTCCCTGCTCTTCTTCCCATTCCTCTTTATGGGCTTCACTGAGAAACAGAGAAAGTAGTAATAAAAGTCTACACTCTGTGCTGATACAGAACTGAGTCTAGGACTGACTAACACAGTAACAGAAGAAGTGCCCTTGGACGTGGAGAACTATCGGTGCAGCCTCAGCATCTCTGCTTTTCCCGGACTACTTCCGCTGTCTTAATGACCTTTCAATAATTGGATGCTCCTCAGAAAACTGCCCGGCCACTGAAGCCATCTCGAATCCCAAGCATCGCGCCACCGTCAGGTTGGCCAATAATAGAGCAGCAGAAAAATAAAATAGCAGAACTAGGGAAGGGAGTCGAAATCTTCTTTTTTTTTTCCCCTTCCTTTTCCACCCTGTAAGAAGACAGTCACTGTTGAGTAAGGGAGACAAGTTAAAATATAAGCCACCAGCAGCAACTCGGAGTGTGCAGTCCCAGCATAGCGGACAAGCTTTTGGCTAAAGAGAATAAATGAACAGTAAAACCAAGCACATGTTCGTCACGAAACAATAATAGAGAGGAGGATTTTAACAAGTTAGTTTTGGAAAAAAGTTCCTCTTGGGTCACTTCTAGTAAAATTTTGATTTCGTATCCCTATACATTTATTGCCATTTAATGGAGCGCAACCAGGCAGTTAAAAGTAACTTCTTGGGGCGGGGGGAGTTAGTGGTGCAATAAAACTTGAAAACTTGGTTCTTGAGTACTTGAGACGCCATTTCCCGAAGTCTATTTAGACCAGTTTTATTCACTCATGCAGCATATCAAAATAAAACTGCAAGTGTAAATTTTTAATAAACTTGAATTTTTTTAAAAAGAAAAGTAGTTTTGGTGTGAATCGCATGCTGGCCCTCACATACTAAGACTTATTCCAAGAGTAATAAAACTTTTCACACTTACTATGCAGTTCAGGACAAGCTAATGATTTGCTCTGAGTTCTAGGGTGTTTCTGTCTCATATCAAATCTGACCACATTCAATCAAGACTTTTTTAAAAATCCATTGAGCGTTTAAAAACCTCCTGGAATTCTATCTCCTTCGCAAAGACTTGCCTGCTTAAGGGTGACAAATTCACACCTTTTAGCCTTCCCTGTCTTCTTAAGGTGACGTTTGTAAATCTGATCCTGCTATCAGCAGTTTCAGGGAATGAAAGCTGGGACAGAGGAAAAGATGGGCCAAGCCAGGTGCTCAGAGGGGTAAGACAAGAGAGGTAGAAGCAAGCACAAGGCCTTTGAAGTTAAGGACCACATCCTACATCTTCATTGGTAGAGCCTCGTATAGGGTGTATAACATGAACAAGTAAACGAATGAACATTATCAACTACATAGATTCTGAAACCTTACAAGAGGCAAATAAGACAGCCGCTTAATCTTGCGATGAGGAGCAGCTAGAGGAAGTGTGTCCTTAAAAACAAAGACATGGGCTAAAATAATAAATGCAGAGTTAACTTCACCAGTGGTGATGGTGGTGTGTGTGTGTGTGTGTGTGTGTGTGTGTGTGTGTGTGTGTGTGTGTGTGTGTGTGCTGACATAGAGTCTCATTACAGGGCCCTGGCTGGCCTGGAACTCATTATGTAGGCCAGGTTGACTTTGAGCTTGCATCTGTCCTCAACCTGGGTGTGGGATTACAAGCATATATTACAATATAGGGTTGCTAGGATTCTGTGCTATCTTGATCATCTCAGATCAAAATATAAATAGCTTGTTATTTAAATGTGTGGTTGCTGCAAAAATTGGTAAGGGCAGTTAATATCCTAGATATCAGATCAGGGATCCTTCTCTCAAAGCAATGAAAATAGGACTAAAACTTCTCTACTTAAAATGATAATGACTGTGTTAGATCATAAAATCTTCTACAAATGAGCAAATCTTGGCTAGATGCTATGTATGCAGTGTGTGGTTTCATATGAAAGAATACTGCAAAGCCTTCTACCTGCCATAAGTGGGGATGAGACCATGATGTGAGGTACGAAGAGCCAGTGTGAATTTTAGTGTTAAGGGAAACCTTCTAGAAGGTCACAAGAGCAAATAGTTCACTGCATTCTGCATCAGACAGGATTCGTCTTAATGCTGATGGTCCAAGGAGTTTTGAGGGGAGAATGGACCAGACAGTGAGAAGTTTTAAAAGAGCATGGTGTGAAGAACACTTAATATAGATTTGGTCATCCAAGATGGGGGAAATGAATACTAACCTTCAGATCAGTTTTAATTTGTGTTGTACCACCAGGACAGCCAAGTATAATAAATATAATATAATTGGTTTAAGATATGTTACTGAAATAAGAGTGCTTTTATTTATTGTTGGGTTTTGGTCTTTTTGATAATGTGCACAGAGCCCATGAACCCACCACACAACAAGAAAACAAGATGTCGACAGTATCTTCCTTGACCACTGTCAGGTACTCCTATTGCAACTAAATGCCAGAGCTTATTATACAGAGGAAGTTGGTTTGGGATCACTGTTTTGGGACGTGTTCAGCTGGCCCTTTTGCTCTTGAGCCTGTGGGAAGATGTGCATTGGGGCAGGAAGCTTCAGGGGGCCGCAGCTCTCAGCTCATGGCCAGCATACAGAAAGAGAGAAGAGGACGAGACCAATGTCTCACAATTCCCATCAGGGTGTGCTTCCAATAACCTAAAATCTCTCACTAGGACCCACCTCTGAAGTATCTACCAGCCCTTGATGACATGACTCAGAGTAATAAACTTTTAACAGGTGGACCTTTGCTGGGGACACTTAAGATTCAAACTATACAAACCACAAAGTACATCTGGGAGTGGCCACAGAGGTAGCTCCCATCAAACATACTCTTCTTGTGCTGTGGCATTAGCCTTCCTCCCATTGATTGGTGGGGGTTCTGTGCCATCTTTATGAGTCTGTGAGGATCATTGTAGCCACCTGACCAATTGGTAAAAGTGACACTGTGGGGCTGGAGAGATGGCTCAGTGGTTAAGAGCACTCACTGGCTGCTCTTCCAGAGGTCCTGAGTTCAATTCCCAGCAACCACATGGTGGCTCACAATCATCTGTAATGAGATCTGGTGCCCTCTTCTGGCCTGCAAGGGCACATGCAGACAGAACACTGTGTACTTAATAAATAAAAATAAATCTTAAAAAGAAAAAAGCTCTTTAAAAAAGTATTATATTACCCTTCGCACGCCTTAATCCAGACAAAGCAGGCATCTCTGTGACAGCACTGGCTAAAGTGACTAAAACAAAAAAAAAATTTAAAAAAAAAAAAAAAAGTATTATATTAAAAAAAAAGTGACACTGTGCAACCAGGCTACGTTAGAAGAATACCATATCTTTTGTCTTTCTTCAGATGAAGCCAGAGTTATGAGGAAGTGCATACTAGCCTATACTGTGAATCCACTTAGGTAGCATCAGCTGCCTGACATCTCCAGATGACTCAGTCAATCCCATCCTCAAGTCTTCCCAACTGGGATACAGACATCACAAAGCAAATACGAGCTAATCCTCTTGTGCCTTACCCAAATCCCTGACCCATGAAATCTGTAGATATAATTAATGGGGAGGGGGCACTAAATTCTGCAGGGCTTTTTTACCATAGAAATAATAATGAGAAGCCAATAAATAGTCAGCACCATTGCCTTCCCCTGTATCATCCAGCCTAACGGAACCGTCAACCATACCCTGTGTTTCTCTCTTCCGTTCACCTTACACAGTTTGAACATATCTCCACGCACGAAACTGATTTTGATAGTGATTGTTTTCGACTTTTACAAAACAGTATCATTTTTACGTTTTCCTTGGAAGCATTTTTTATTTAAAAAATATTATATTTAAAACAGCTACCCTTATTGTGCTGTTCAATAATTTTGACTGCTAAATGATAGCCTAGTGAAAGAATAGAGTGGCACTCTGTCCATGCTCCTCTTAAGGGGTCATTCGGCTTCTCTGGGTTTTGCTATCACAAACAGGGCTGCTACAAAGAACTCACGATAGCAATAGCAAATCCCATGCAGTCCACGCCATCCCATCTCAAAGGATTGAGCTAAGTACTTACCACTCTTTACCCTCCACTTATTTTGGTCTAATTCTTGAGGTATCTCCCGTATGATTATGTATGTGTGATGCCTCTGTTAGAAAAATATGTGATTAAAAAAAAAAAAAAAACTCTAAATGACTTGTTAAAAAAAAAAAATCTTCACAGTGGAGAACACAGAAAAAAGATGGGTGGAAATTGTCTGAATATCTGAATAAAGATACGGCTGAGGCGTCATCTACAGCAATGTCTTTTCTGAAGCTCCTTCTTACGGCTACTTAAAATTCTTAGACGTAGAAACAATACCACAAAGCTTGTCCAATGAGATGCAAATAATGTCTGCTGTTTTGTAAAATAAATTCTTCCAAAGTTCATGCTTGGAATGATTTTATTTCACCCTCCAAACTTACCCCTCAAAGTCATACGTAGACAGAATTTGGAGGAGAGTGCTGTGGAAGCAGGGGACTGGAGATCATGAAAGGAGGTACCCCATGGCAATAGGAGAGGCTTTCTACACAGGAAGAGAGACCCAAGCTGCCTTGACGCGTGACGTCCTCAGCCATGTCATGACCCAGAAGGAAGACCTCCCCAGATAGATGCCAAATGTTCTGACACGGTGTTCCTTGGGTGTCTAGAACCACGTGATCTATAATTCTCTTTCCTTTTGTGCTGCCTAGTTCATGGCTTTCCGTAACAGCGACAGAAAATGCACTGGACAGTGGCTTATTGTCTCGTAGGATATTAAACATAGTTTTAAAATCTAGTCCAGCAGTCTTATCCCAGCAATCATTCACCAAATTTCTTTAAAAATACCTAACTCTTTGAACACTTTCTAAAACAGTTTTAACATCTACTGATCTCCTCCACTCTAATAAATGGGTTGAATAAATCTCTGACATGTGTTCATTTCATATTTGCATGCAAGTCGTGGCTTTAATTTTCTGAAAATTATGTGAGAAAACTTGGTAGGAAAAATAATCACCACGGCCAGCGTCTTACAAACGGCAATGCTGTTCAGCAGCGTGAACTGTCGCCTTCATCTCTTACTTCGGTCTTTTTCTGTGGGTTCTCTCCCATCCGGGGCATGCTTGGGTTCAGGCCTTGGCACGGGCAGGTGTGGGAGCAGAGGATAAACTGGCAGGAGTTCTAAGGCCTCCCCCACAGCCATGTTAGCAATGAGTTCAAGTTCACTGCAGTAACTGACATCGGCTTCTCCCTCTCTGCTTATTCCAATTGTTATTAATGGTGGGAAGATAAAGTTCATGTTAGCACACGCACGGAATATCTGGCCAGCTTCAGGCACAGAAGTTGCTCTCTGTCTGCAGTCTTCTTGCCAACAAGGCAGAGTAAACAACAAAACTGGACGCCAAAGGAGAGGTCCTGCTACTGTGAGCTTTTCCACGCCTTGTTAATACAATGCTCATCAACGCAAAAGAACGTTTGATATGGTTTTCACTTAATTCATGACTACTGTATACCATGTGAGTGACCCTAGATTCACATAACCCAAACATAAAAGAAATAAAAATGTGGGTAATCCTGACTTGTGCTTAAGGTTTTATCAGTTTTTCACAAGCCAAAAAAACAGGCGGATGTGATAAATTCAGCTAATTTCAAATTTAAAAAAAAAAAAAAAAAAAAAGAAGAAGATTTAAAGGGGAAAATTATTCTCTTCACAGAATTTCCACTGTACAATCTTTTTAAGGGGCAAAACTTCTAAGCACTGAAAACTTTTTTCCTTTCCTTTTTCTTTTTCTCAGTACAGATGTTTAAAGCCATGTGGCAGAAGAGGAAGACAGAGATGTGATTTTAGAGAAGCCCTATCTCACTTGGAGAGAAGTTCCTTAGCCAGGGCTGAGGTTGCCGCTCAGGGCTTGCCTAGCATGCACAGGGCTCTGGGTTCAAGCCTCAGCCTTCGGGGGAGGGGGTGTTTATCCAAGGAATACAGGACTCCACCTAAGGAACTCCATTGGCTTCCATCCTGTGAGCTCTAGACAGCTCTCAGGACACAGAGCAATATATTCCTAAAGTGATATGAGGAGCAACAGCAGGAAGATGTCCACAGACTCAGAAGATGTCCATCTGACTCAAGAAGAAAGGGCATGTCCTGCTGTAGCTCACCCATGGTGTATTTGCTCCAGGCTAATTTAATTTAGCTGCACCAGAATACAGAATGTGATAGTTCCCATCATCCCACAACAACGTCTTGGCCTTAAAAGGAAGTTTAAGGCCGGGCGGTGGTGGCGCACGTCTTTAATCCCAGCACTCGGGAAGCAGAGACAGGCGGATCTCTGTGAGTTCGAGGCCAGCCTGGGCTACCAGGAAAGGCGCAAAGCTACGCAGAGAAACCGTCTCGAAAAACAAAAAAAAAAAAAAAAAAAAAAAGGAAGTTTAAATATTTTATATGCCAATCTCCTAGAACTACCAGCATTTATGGCTGATAGAACCAAACCTCAGAGACTCAAGTCATCCCAGTTTTGTTTGCTGGTTTTGGAGGATTGAACCCAGGACAGTCGTGCTAAGGACAAACTCTACCACTGAGTCATGCTGCCAGCCCCGTCATCACGGTTTTGGTGAAATTCATTTGTCTTTCTTGTGTATAAAATTACAGTTATGAAGCAGCAACAAAATAATTGTATGGTTAGGAGTCACCACAACATAAGGAACTGCATTAAAGGGTCGCAGCATTAGGAAGGCTGAGAACCACTGCAAGGGGAGGGATTGAAGATTGAGAAAGGGACATGTGTCAACCTCAGTAGTAGGCATGTAGTCAGGCTTTGCTTTAGATTTGGGTAGGGGGACACTATTACGGGCTTTAGAATGAAACAAGACTGATCTTACCTTGTGATTAATCATGGTGGTGAGAGAGCAGATAGGGAATCGAGCTGGCGGAGATGTGGAAGTGATGGATGTGGACAGTAACAAAGTTTTAAGTTTGAGTGGTTGGAGCTTCTTACCCAGGGAAAGTGGTGCTGCTGTCAGTTGAGACTGGGCTAGAGAAAGGGGAGAAGTCCCATCTCTGGTATGGAGGGAAATGGAAATTAACACCATTTCATACACATTGAAATGCTACTCCCAGAGAGACAGAGATGACAGAGAACCAAAGTTGGTGAGGGTGTGAAGAATAAGAAATCCAAGTACACTGTGGATAGAAATGTAGATTGGTAGTCACTAGGGAAAACAGTATGAATAGTAAAGGCTTTTAACAATATGAAGAGTCCTCCAAATATTAAAGATTAAATTATAATATGACTAAATAACTACTCTTCTGGATATATACTCAACAAAAATAAATCCTCATCCTATGAAGAGTATGTTCATTGAAGTTATAGTCAAGTAACCAAGATAAGAACACAAATGTCTATTTGTGGGCAAGTGAAAATATAAATAAAATATGGTTGATATATACCATGAAATATTATGCAACCTAAAAGGAAATTCAACTTTATGAAGAAGGCCCTGGATCCTTGGCATAGAGGGTATTGTGCTAAGTGAAATACGCCAATAAGAAAAACATTGTATCATTTCACTTTAATGTTTATTGTTTCTTTAAAAACCAAATATTAAGAGTAGATAGTAAAGGTGGTTACAAAAGGGTAGGACGGTAGGAAGAGAATCAAGGAGGTCTAGATCAAGGAATAAAATGAGGAAAATATGTAGAATGATGATGTATAAAGAAGAGAAGCCCTGTCTGGAAAAAACGGAAAAAAAAGTAATGTAAATATGAAGTGTATATTTAATAAAATTATGTGATATTTGTTATTTTTAAGATTTTAGCTGCTCTTTGCAGCAAAAATGAATTAACTATGTGAGATCATAGTCATTTGTTTTACTATAATAACCAGCTATCGACTGTCTACACCATAGTCAGATCCTATGCCATAATGGTGTAAATCTCAAATATATACAATAAGAGTTTTGTAAAAGTTTAGATACACTTAATTTTTAGATCACTAGGTAGTTCCCAGAAGACGAGCTCTCGGATGAAGTTTAATAAAAGCATTTTTAAGTGCACAGTTTTAAATATTCAGATAGTATTGTCCAATAGTTACCTCAACAAGAATAATATGAAATGTAACCAAGATGCTTTTATTTTGTTTTATTTATTTTATTTTATTTTATTTTATTTTTTTCGAGACAGGGTTTCTCTGTGTAGCTTTGTGCCTTTCCTGGATCTCGCTTTGTAGACCAGGCTGGCCTTGAACTCACAAAGATCCACCTGGCTCTGCCTCCGGAGTGCTAGGATTAAAGGCCTGCACCACCACCGCCCGGCACCAAGATGTTTTTAAAGACAGTTTGTTAGAACAGGCTTAAAATCCAATAAGAAAGAGCTCAGTTAGCCGGGCGTTGGTGGCGCACGCCTTTAATCAGCACTCGGAGCAGAGCCAGGCGGATCTCTGTGAGTTCGAGCCAGCCTGGCTACCAAGTGAGCTCCAGAAAGGCGCAAAGCTACACAGAGAACCCTGTCTCGAAAAACAAAAAAAAAAAAAAAAAAGAAAAAGAAAGCTCAGTCACCCTGTGCTTATATGCTCAGTAGGCTGAGAGTCCTCTGGAAGGTCCATCGGCATTCACTGATATGCCAAACATCTATTAAAAACAACTGCCAGGCACTATGCTTAGGCCTCGGAATGCAAACAAACAAGACAGGGCCCCGGGGGATTTAAAGAAACAATCTGTGAAACAATCCGTCCTGCAGAAATATTTACTCCTATCTCCTGGAGCCAGGCCCTGTTTGGAAGGACTGAAATATGAGTGTAGAAAATTAATTAATTAATTAATTAATTAATTTTTGAATGAATGAGTCTGATTGTGGAGCTCACATCTAGGGGAGAAGACGGATAATGCATGAGATAAGTAAATACAATATACAGAACGTAGGCGTGAACTAGGAAAGTAAAACAAGGCAATGAAGCCTGATGAAGACACTACCATTTTAAATGGGTGACCAGGAAAGGCACAAGAATCTCTGGCGAGTGTGCAGGATGCAGGTCTAGGGGAGGGCAGCGACTGAGCCCACTGAGTAGTCATCTAGAAGCTTTTCTGTGTCAAATCAGCAAGGAGGCCGTTGTGACTGCCAGGGTGAAAAGAAAGTGAAGGAAGAAATGACCTTGAAGACGTAACACGGGCAGGCAGAGAAGGTCTTGACGGCTCCCTTAAGGATCTGGGCTTTTCTTCTGAATGAAAGTGGAGTCCTTAGTGAGATAAGAGTCCATATTTTGAAGCAGAGGATGGACAGGGGTGTTATTCATGCCTAATAGCATCAGTCTTGTTGCCGTGAGTGATGGAAATGACAAGAAATTGTCAGATTCTGGATAAAAGACAGTGAGTATTGCCTGCTGTAAGATGTGAAGAAAGAAAAGGTCAGCGATGATATGGAAGCAGATGAAAGTAATAAAATATTCCATCTATCAAGTCTCCTTCCACTCCAAAGTTCTAACCTGTGACGTGATGTACACTGGGCCCCCTTTCAAGACCTTGTGCTGAAAGCGTACAGTCTGTAAGATGTGCAGAACACTGTTGACTCTGGGGTGGGTGTCAGCTTCTCGACTCTGTAATAAGAAAACCTCAACAGTGAATCAAGATGTCATCTGTTTTTCTCAGACCAAGGTTAACTGATGGCATGTTGAGATACTTTCTGGAGACCTTCACTATGGTCTAAGGTTGCAAAGCCCTGGACTCCTTACAGTTTCCACTTGAGTTTCCCAAAGGGTGGTGTGTGTGTGTGTGTGTGTGTGTGTGTGTGTGTGTGTGTGTGTATGCACAACCAGCAAAGTTCCTCCGTAGCCCTTCCTGCGAGCATCCTTCAAAAGATGCCCTCCGAAAATCTCCTTAGTCCATAACAAACCTAGAACTAATTTCTCAAGGTAGTTCAAGAAGAGTGGCCCGTATTGTGGGATCCTGTCTCCCAGACACGACAAGAGAGCTTCATTGATAATACTAAACAACACAGCTGCCTAAACAAGACCTGAACAATGACAGCAGTTAAGGACATGCTAATGTGGAAGGTGGAACGCTCATCTCCAGGGATCCCACCACTAGACAAAGAACTACAAGCTGCTGAGAGCGAGAATTAGCTTCCTCCAGGGATGAGCCCCTACTCAGTCATTCAATACAAAATGGTTGTCCCTGAAATCACATACACATAAGCAGCATTAAATGGACATAGCAGGCTGTACTTATATATTTATACATATATATTATATTATATTATATTAATATATTATATATTTATAATATATATAAATATATACATATATTTATATATGTATATTTAATATATACATATTTATGTATATATATTTATTGTTACATGTATATTATAGGAAAAGACACCATCAATTTCAGAGGGAGTTGGGGGGAGCATATTGAGGGTTGGGGGAAGGAACATAGGTGAGGTTGGAGGAAGAAAAGGGAAGAGGGGAAGTGATGCAATTATATTTTATCATTTTTTTTAAAGTGGACCCAGAGGGAGTGCTCAATCTGAAGTACACTCGATCTGAATTACAAATTTCTAAATATCCAATCATTATCCATCTTGGTTTCCTTCTAAAAGACGCTATACGCCAGAATCCCCAAAGCTCCAAGAACCTACATTTTAAACATCTAACCACAAGGTGGAGGTCTAAAGCAAAGATCAGAGGATCTAACCTCAGAGTTCTCAGGACCTGCCCCAATGGCATATTCTTTTAAGCTCTAGGAAGATAGTGACAATGTGTCAGTGTCCTTTTAGAAGGGAAACACACATGACACACGGGTATTTAAGGAAACCCTGACAAGTGCCATGTCAGATGGCGAACTAGAGTCTTGGATCATGCCAGAAATCTTGAGTTCTAAAGTGTTTTTACCAAAAGACACTAGCGTTACATCAGTCATTCATGAGTCCACCAACGAAGACCAGTGTGATGATTTGACTTCAGGTATTTTATGGTTGGCGCTGACTAACTGAATCCTTTTAGCCTGGCAACACTGCCAGACTAGCAGTTCTAAAGATTCTGAAGCGTGGATAGGATGGAACTATCGCTCTAGTTTTACTTTGCTTGGATATGGCAATGGATGACTTCCCGGGTGAGTTGCGGTAAAAGCGGAACTTTTCTTTCCTGCTTCCTTTTCAAATGAGCAGGCTTCGTCAGTTCCCCTAGCTATGCACCAAATGCTGGTGTCTGATTCACAAATTCAGAAGCTTCACTGTTTTTAAAGTAACCTAAAATTCTCTTGGTGTAAATAGTCTTCCCTATAGAAACAAGTAACAAGTCAGGCAGTGGTGGTGGCGGGCGGCGGCGGCGCGCCTTTAATCCCAGCACTTGGGAGACAGAGCCAGGCAGATCTCTGTGAGTTCTAGGCCAGCCTGGTCTACAGAGTGAGTTCCAGGATAGTCAGGGCTACACAGAGAAACCCTGTCTCAGGGGGAAAAAAAGAAGGGGGAAGGAGAAGACATAAGTAACAAAAAGGAGAAGCTAAGCTAAAATATAGGAAATACAGGGCTGGAAAGCCGGCTCAGCCGTTAAAAGCTAGGCTCGCAACCAAAACTCTAAGGAATACAGTATAGAATGCTGTGTCTGCCCTACTTCTCTGTATGCTCCCCCTTGCTTTAGATGTCATTGAATCGAAGGGAGCTGTCACTTAGTCTCGGGTTCTGGTAAAATTCTTGGGGAGGGTGTTGATGTTGGCTGGTTCGGCTGCACTGAAAGAATTCGTGTGAAAAGTGCTTTTCTCCGTGGTCACTCCAGTTTCTCAGCACCCCCCCCCCGCCCCAGTCCTCAGGTTACTGAAGGTTTTGATTACCTGTGCCCTAAGAAGTTAAAAGAGAAGGCAATCACAGGCTGCGATGATATTGCTGCTTTCAGCCAGGGTGGGCGTGGAGCCCTCATTCCTCAGGGCTGACTTATTCCTTATCTCCGCACCTGCCCACGAGAGCTGGTTGAGGAGAGTTGAGCGTTGTTTGCTTAGATAAGTATCAAAGTTTGGGACGCTGCTCTGTACCGAAGAGACCTTTGATCCTGTGCACCTTGATTTAGAAATCAACCTGGAATGTTATCTAACAAGAAGGATTTGTTTCTTCCGCCGCTCTCCGGTCCCGGCGAGCCAGGAAATACCGAGAGCAGGTTCTGTGGTACTTCAGAGTCTCCACTTCCTGTTATGGACGAAAGCCCAAGTAGAGAAACACAAAAAACGTCAACCAGAAAGCACAATCCACCACAACATCCCGGTTAAATTTAGTTCAAATGTTGCCTGTTTACTTAAGCAGCTAATGCGCCCTGTTTTAAAGTAAAACAAAATATACAGGAAACTTTCACATTGCTCAACACGCGCTAGCTCTCTGAGGAAGCAGAGAGGATGAGACACCCTCTCCAGGAGCCAACTCTGGACTGTCAGTGGGATGGCGAGTCCCGGCTTTCAACTCTAGGTAGTGGTTCTCCAGGGGTGCATTAGGACGAGAGGGAGGGCTTGAGGAAAGAGAAGCTGCTACCCACCCACCCCCGCCCCACCCCTCCCCACTCCAGTGTCTGATTCATTAAAGTCTAACATTGAGTCAAATAATCAACATTTCTAGACCTTTCTCGGGGGGATACCTGTTCTGCGGGTCTGTGGCCATATCTCTACAGTCATTGTTGTAAGTAGTTTTTAGTATGAATATTGGAATATACTGAGTTGTTGGCCAGGGAGCCCCTAGAAGCCCCGCCCCCCCAAAAAAAAACAATAACAGGCTCTTGCCATGCTCTTCTTACCTGATAAACTAGATGATGAGAGCTTTTGCTGGAAACACCACTGCTGTGGGATGTCCTTCTGTGGGCCGTGAATGCGTGTAGCTCTCATTGGTTGATAATAAAGCTGTTTGGCCAATGGCAAGCCAGAATAAGGTTAGATGGTACAATCAGGCTGAAGATGGAGATGAGGAAGGGCAGGTTGGATATAGGCTACAGAGGAGTCCAGCTGAAACCAAGCTCGAAGCCTCCTCACTATTGGCTAGCATTCATAGTCCCAGAAGGTTCTAGGCAGCCTGCTAGGAGAAAATTCATCTATGGTCTTTCCCAGCTGTGAACCCTGAAGGCTGAAGTATCCATCTGCCAGGCCAAACACGCCCACTGGTACAACAGTGATGTGACCACCTGGAGGGTAACTGACATTTTCTGAGTGACTCTGATGTCCGATCCACCGGACACAACATGTGTTCTTACTGATCAAGAGCCTGTGACTGTATTTGAAGCAGAAGCTGTGAAACTTCATATTAAATCTTACCTGCTCGGTATCACATGTTTCATGCACTTATCTACCACCAAATCAACAAAGAAAAGATGAAACTAGAAAAACAATCAGCATAAGTTTTTTCCATATCCTGCATTCAGTGCTCTCTCGTCCCGGAATACTTACCCTTTCTCTGTCTCTTTTCTTCATGTTATACTTTACCCGTATGTACACATATATGCCCAGGATTTCACATACCAGTTCTAACCATATGTAAGTTCATTACGTTGTAAAGACTTTAGGTCTGGTTGACTTTGGTATGTGACTTTTTTTTTTTATATTTGCAACTTTTTTATGATAAAGTTTATTTTATAAAAGAAAGTTAATACAGCCAAGAGGTAGTGGCGCATGCCCTTAATCCCAGCACTCGGGAGGCAGAGCCAGATAGATCTCTGTGAGTTCAAGGCCAGCCTGGTCTACAGAGTGAGATCCAGGACAGGCACCAAAACTACACAGAGAAACCCTCTCTCTAAAAACCAAGAAAGAAAAAAAAGAAAGTTAGTACATTTTCTTTGGAAACTGGACACTGTAAAATAACATTAGAACTTTTAATGCCTGTACACATGCACATACACCAATATCTGTAAGTCCGGTATATGCACGGTGGGATCTTAATGTTTATTTACTGAGCACATTAAAGTATGTTTTTATGTACAAATAAAGAATCACGATGTGTTTGTATTGTTTTTGGTTTAAATATTTATCATTCAAATACTTCATATTATAAAAGACTCTTCTTTGGTGTATATGTATATATTTTAAAAACCTGGGACTGCAGAGGTCACAGGCCCTGGACAGAAGGTGATAGGAGAGCATTATGACTGATGTTTTGTTAAGCAGACATGTGGCCATACTGACTTGTAAACATGACATGTTTAGACTTGTAGACACGTTCTGCTCTCAGGCTTGATGAAAGATGGTTCTTTTTACAGATGAGAGGTAATGCAGAGACGTGTAACTGGTCCAAGTGCCAAAATAAGGGACTATTGGGTCCTCAGTCATAAATAGGACATTTGTAAGACCCCTTCCAAACTGAAGAAAACACAATGGAAGAAGAAGCAGAAACATCACAAGGGGGAGGGCTGTGGAATGCAGTGTTCTGGAAAGGGCCAGGCTGTGATAACCACGAACACACTCAACAGTGGCCGTCTGCACAAGCCCTGCACCAAAAAAAAAGACATGAAGTAGGAAAGAAGGGAGTGGGCAGGAGTTGGATGGATGAGATGAGAGAGTGAGAGTGAAATGAGGGATGAATGTGACCATTATACACGTGAATGAGACTGACAAAATATTTAGAGAAAATAGGGAAATGTGGTAAGCCTCAATAGATGCTGGGCTCTCATCATTTTAAAGAGGAAGATAAAATTGTGACGAACGTGGGGCAGAATGAACAACATGGGGGTCTGGGGGTCTGCACAAGTCACTTCACACACACACACACCCCCCCCCCAGCCACACTTTCCTTGTAAGATGGAGATGATAATCACTTTCATCCATAGAAACCAAACCAATTATGCACATCAGGTATCTGGCACATATTTCATATGTTCCCTCCATAAATGGGTGCATTTTTTAAAATCATTTATTCCTTACAGATCGATTATGAAAAAACAATTCACATGTAAACAATAATCTTTGAGTTCTAAATATAAGAGAAAATTCAGAATCTGGTTTCATTTGGGATCTGTATTCATGAAAAGAGACTAATAGAATTTAATTACTTGGCATCCCCTTCAGTCCTCTGGCGAGCTCTACATGAATGCCTCGCTTAAGCTGTGACATAATCAGACGTAAACACGGGATTTTGTTCTGTTTCGGAGTTGCAGACTAGATCACGCGAAAGATGCATCTGCTAGGGGACCAGAAGTGGCCGTTTGACATTTCATCTTTTGTAAAGACTTACTCTCTCTCTCTCTCTCAGAGATCACTTGAATAGATGCCTTCTAGTAAATCTACCAATGAGGATTAGATGAGACAATTTCTGGGAAAACAAGACTGAATGCCTTCTCTCGAACACCTGATGGGGCAAAAGAGAAAAGAGGCCAAAGTAGAGTGGGGAAAAGATGGGTCATTAAACACAAATTCACCTTCTTAATGTGTTCCAGCCCAGTGAGAGCTTGCCACAAACACAGACCGTGATTCTAAATCAGCTTTGCATGATGTCCTCTCTCTATAAGCACCAGCCAAAATGAGCAGGAGCCATGTGTTTCCTAGTCAGATCCCAGTTCTTTGAAGGTTTCCAGGAGAGACAGATGAAGGAGCCCTTGAGCATAGGCTTCTTCTGCAGCACAGTCCAGGAGACCATTATATCCTCCCTTTCAGTCTGTTCATGGGGTAAGGTTATTCTCAGTGTTCTACACAGTTCCTCTCTCCTAAAGCTGACACATCAGATCCATGAGTCTTGACCATGCCTAAAGAACTAGGCCGTATCTGGTCTACCTCTATGTATACCTATGGGAATTTCCTCAGGGGCCTGCCTGAGGAATTATGAGCACAAGAAATTCATGGCAAGAAACAGCTGAGTAACACTAAATATTCCTTGATAAATGGCTTCCCTCTAGAAAGATTCCTTGACCTTTCCAGGTATAGCTTTATTGTATACAGCTGAATCTCTATAATATCTTCTTGCGGCCCACAGCATATACCCAGATGTGAGGTCTGACCCACTATCAAAAAACTTATGACTGGGACAAAACAGCTGCCCCTCTCTCCCTTACTACTGCCCTCTACTTATTCTAAGAGCCTCTCCCTCCCATTGCTGTTGTTAAAGGGAATTTTACTGTCAGTGGGTCCACAAATTTCCTCAGACTTACAAACCTTCTACAGTGTATATATCAAAAGGTGGATAGGTGACATTTGAAATTCATTTTTCTGTATTGGTTCTGTAATACAAAAGTTCTAGCTCTGACCCAAACCTACTAGATCAAAATCTGCATTATAATAGAGAGTAATTAACATTCTACTACAATCTAAGAACCATATTACAGCCCTACATAGACACACTGCTGTGTACACTTGGGGAATGGAAGAGAGCAGACTGAATCTAATCCTCAGCTCTCTACATCCATGCAATGACCTCAAGACAGCCATACATTTGGTCACTTGTGACGTGCTGAGGAATTCTGAGATCATTCCTCTAAAATGCTTTATAGAGTAACATTTGAAAAAGTAAGACTCTTTATCATATAGTCTACATAAACTAAGAATAGATAATGGTATTTGAAATGCTGCTGGAGATTATTGGATGATACTAACTCGTTGTGGTCAGGAGAATGAATGCTAGACTTCCCATTAATGCTCAACTTCCAGAAACAGCTTAGGTTAACTATTAAATCTCTCAGCTTAATGCCCCAGTCATAAATCTGGATGCTCACTGTTTGGTATTGACATGGAATCCTTCTATGTCCTAGACACTGAACTTGGAAGCTGCATTTCTACCGAAGAGAGTGTACACAAAGTTCACAACAAGATAGCTTTGGTTTGGTTTTGCTTTGTTTGCATGCTTGCTTGTTTTGTTCCAGGTGACTCTAGAAGTTTTAGATACACGTTGATTAATAGAAATAAGTGGTGGAGAATTGGAATCTAAAATTATACTTTCGTCTGACTTGCCAAGTCAGATCCAATGCAGAGTAAAAGAAAAACAGAAGTGAACTCACCAGGCTGGTGTGAAACCTCTTGGTTACATCAGAAAAAATACAACATCTGTTAGGCCACGACTTCCCATCATCTTCCACAGCGATCAGTAACAATATTAAATAGATGAGAGGGAGGACAGGAAGGAGAGGGAGGTGGGAAGGGTGAGAAAAGAGAGCATAGAAAAGGAGAGAAGAGATAAAAGAGGGAAGGAAAGAAGGAAGAAAGGAGGTAAGGGAGGAAAGTACAGGAGGTTATTGGTATATTTATCTATCATGGTGATTATTTCAAATATATATGTATATCAAGACATCACATCACATGTTTTAATGAAATATATTTTTGCCAATTATTCCTCAATAAATCTAGGGAAAGCACTATTCAATAGATTATACAAAATGTTATTGAAAAACAGGACAATAGAGGACTTGCCATAAAAGCCTGCATTAACATTTGGCCTCAGCTTGATGGCTGTTAATGGTAGTTTCGAAGATAAATTGAGCTTTCTATAAAAATAAACTCAGTGTTAAGAGTCATAATTTGTACCAGACTCAGGGGGAGAAATTCCTTTTCCAAGAACGCAGTTGAAATGCTGTTCTTGCCAGAAGCTATATACTGTTCTGCAAGTTATTTCCTTTGTAATAGAAGAAAGAACTTCAAAGCCACAAGTACACACACATGCTCCAAGTATGTCTAAATTCCAAACTAACTTCCACATTATATTCACTGGCGAACCTATAATATAGATTACTAATGTAAAAATGAGCGCAGGTAGGGAAGGGGCATGATGGGAATCACGGGAGCAAAGAATAGGAATGCAAAAATTAAGCTTTTAATATACCAGTGTAACTAAAACTCCACACCACTTGAGCGTAGACTCCAAACTCCTTGACCTATTCCCTAAGTCAGTTCACATTCTGACACTTGAAAACTAAAAATCTAGGTGTGTTTAAAAACTATTTTAAACGTCTAGTGTGTGTGTGTGTGTGTGTGTGTGTGTGTGTGTGTGTGTGTGTGTGCACCCATGTGCCATGACGCCCATGTGGAGGTCAGACGCCAACTTTCAGGAAGCAGTTTTCTCCTTCCTCCATGTGGGCCCCAGAACTGGAAAGCAGGCCCTTGGGTTTGACAGAAAGCTCTTTACCCGCCGAGCAATCTCATCAGGCTGAGTCAACATACATTTTAAATGCTTATTTTAAAAGCTAAGGGAGTCCTGTGGACCACGATTTAAAAACCAAAAAGCTCTGCTCAGAGAGACAGAAATGAAATTCCAGGGTCCCTGGGCCACTGGTGTGCCTTTGCCATCGGGGCAACTCTGAGAGAAACTGGAGGACAGCTGAGTCCGTCCCGATCATCACAACTGACTAGTTGACTTGAGTTACTACTTTGTTGACAGAATTGCTGAGTACATTACAAAGTTTATTGGTCTGTTTTACAACTTCGTTACAAATTGTGACATGGGCTAACTGAACTTACAAAGTAACCATTAGACTTCCAACACTGGTAAGTTTTTTAAGTTGAAAAAAAGATTTATTTTATTTGTTTATTTTTTTTTTTTGCCAATGGAAAGTAAACAGTGAAACTCATGCTCTTTTATTTTAGCTGAACAGAAAATTGTTTTTGTTTTCTGTTTTTACATCCCAACTTCAGTTTCCCCTCCCACCTTTCATCCCAGTCCTCCCCCCCACCTCCCTTGCCCCATCCATGCCTCTATTTCTCTTGAGGAAAGGGCAGGCCTCCCATGGATATCAACCAGCCATGGTATACCAAGTTGCAGTGAGTCTACTCTGCCTCTCCTAGGATGGCTGGATGAGGCAACACAGTAGGAGGAAAGGGTCCCCAAAGCAGGCAACAGAGTCAGAGACAGCCCCGCTCCCCCTGTTAGGGGTCCCGCAGGAAGACCAAGCTGCACAACTGTAACATATATGCAGAGGGCCTAAGTCAGTCGCATGCAGGTTCCCTGATTGTCTCTGTGAGGCCCCTAAGTTGATTCTGTGGGTTTTCTTGTGGTATCCTGCGTCCTCTGGCTTTGAAAAACTATCCGGTCGGTATTTTCCCCATCTGCTTCCTTATCATTCATCTGAGGGAAATCCATGTCCACTTCAACAGAGCTGCAGAAAGTTTGGCTTCGTACCACATGGAAGTTCTCAAGTTTTAACTTAATCTAAAGGTAAAGAATTCCCTCTGAACTGGGTTGTGGTGGTGGCGTACCTTCAATCCCAGCACTCGGGAAGCGGATCTCTGTAAGTTCGAGGCCAGCCTGGTCTACAGAACTAGTTCCAGGACAGCCAGAGCTACACAGAGAAACCCTGTCTCAAAAAGAAGAAGAAGAGGAAGGAGGAGGAGGAGGAGGAGGAGAACCCCCAGAGGCCTATCTTTTGTGACTTTCATAATAACTGATTGGATTCCCACACTCTAGTGCATGGCCCCACACCCATGCACACATGAGCAGCACTAACTGGACTTATTGGCTTATAAAAAACTTAAGACATGAAACTGAGAGGAACTTGTGTTGAGACAGATGGATCCCATGAGGTTGAAAGCTGAAACAGAAGTAAATGTGGTCAAGCTCACTCTCCATGTATACATTTCTCGAAAATAAGGAAAAACATTAATTATATTAACATGAGTTTGCCTAAAAGATTCCTCAAAAAAGTGTGATTCTAAATCAGTTTTTAAAGGAAATCTAATTTAAAAAAAAAATCCAGTTCAGCAGTGGGTGTTTAGCAAAAAAAGAAAACTTTATGATTGGTCTATAAAGATTTCTTTTAGGAAAGCCATGCCGTTTACATGAAGTTCTAATATAAGTATCAAGATTTCAAAGCCAATACACACAAAAAAATACACAAATATATAGTCACTGTGTCACCGATAGCTAGTCTAAATTTCATCCAAAACAATCCAGCTCCCAGAAATTAAGTTTAATCCTATAAGGAGGAATTTTTGACAGTCCTTAAGCTCTGAATCCCACGAGCAAATCGGTTTCTTGGCATCCCCCCAACTTCCAGCTTATGCCTCCTTATCTTGTCTCCGCTCATTGCCTGCCTCGAAGCTTCCTTTGCTAAAAACCCACCTTCATTTTTAAAAAGGTAAAGCCAGCAGGTGGGGCACTCACTACATGAGGAATTCAGTATAATTCTGAGACTGGGACAGCGCAACGAACCGGACACATTGTCAAGGCAGGACACGGCAAGGTCGTGTTCAGGTAGACAAGAAACGGATTACCGTGGATCATCAGGATGGGAGCGCATTTGGAGGAGGCTCTCCGTCATCCAGACAGGTGCTACCGTCTGAATTATGTGAGGGAGACAGAGACAAGAGACCGAAGTGTAACTGCCTCCCCTGATCTTGTCCAGCTGAGACTGCCATCTGCCTGGATGGTCAGAGAGGAAGCTGGAGAAGACTGAGACTTATCTGGATCTACAGGAGAGGACCCTTGGCGGGAAACAGCAAAACAAAAGGGATGAGCATAGAGTAGAAGGTGAGAGGTTCAAGAGAGCCCTGTGAACAAAGCTTGTGAGCAGGACTTGGGAGGAAACCCTTGCAGAGGTTCGCCCTGGGGCTTGCTTGGGACACCACAATAAACATGTGAGTTGCCCTGAATTCATTGTCGTTTGGTTGGTAGTGATTCACTGGTGACATGGGATGTTTTGGTCTCACAGTCACCACTGAAAATCACAATCTCCCCACAATGCAACTCCAGCTATGTGAACCCTGACCCTCTGGAAAGTCCTGCAGAAGTTTCTGAACCGTCTGCTTGGAACTGTGGGGCCTGGCTCTGACTGGAGTTCAGTCACATGCTCTACTCTCACCCCAATTCTGGGCTCCAACCATACATGTAAAGCATCTGTTCTCAACCCGTGGGTCACAACCAGGGGTTGCATATCAGATATTTACATTACAGTTAGTGAGAGTAGCAAAATGACAATTTTATGATTGGGGCGTCACCCCCACACGAGGAACTAGAGAATATTTACTGCCTGGCTTGCTCAGGCACACCTGTAATCCTAGCTCTTGGGTAGTGAAGATAGGAAAATCAAGGCTAGCCTCAGCCATATAGCAAGTTGGAGGCCAGCCTGTGCTATAGGAGATTCTGTCTCAAACAATCCAGTATTTGCCTGAACGCACTGACCTCGTGTGTCTTCAGGCGTTCACACTTGCGGCTGTTCCCTCCATTGGAAATGCCTCCCTAACTAACGCCACTCTGCTATTCATCCAGTTGTAGCAGACACTGAAGGAGCCCCTGTGATGTGTGTTAACTACTGCTGAGGCCCCAGGCGACCCCAACTGAACAGTGTTGACAACCACAACACACTGAAGCAGTAAAAGAAAACGCAACCCAAGCCTCTGCCGGCACAGCATTTGCAGTCCCGTGGATAATCCTTCGTAGTATTGAAATGTACTTCAACACCAACAGAAGAGCAGCGTGGGAGCCTTAATTAAACCATATTTTGAGTACATTATCTTTTAAAAATGAGCCATAGCATGCCCGCAGGCCAATCCAGCGGAGGCAATTTTTCAATCGATGCTCCCTCTTCCCAGGTGTGTCAAGTTGGCAAATGAAGCTAACTATAAAACCCGGATATTTTAAAATATTGAGAATTTGTTATGATTTTTGTAAGATGATAATATTGAAATTATATACTTTCTAAGTAAAACTGGAGGTATCTTCTAGAGATACATGCTAAAACGTTCACCAATGCAACAACACAAATTCTAGAGTTGGGTTCAAAATATCATGAAGGTTTGGGGGCGTGAAAAGAGTTTCAAAGCGGCAAGATTAGTGATGCAGACACTTGTTACATCATTTCCCTACTTTGGTATGTGCTTGAAAGATCCATAACACAAAGCTTTAAATATTAAAAGCTTATGCTCTATAAGAACATACAATTTATTATCTGAAGCTAAAAATATACCAAAGCAAAAAAAAAGTATCCTTATTAAAGACTTTAGAAAAACTAACTTAATGTTACCAAAATAACGTTTTGATTGCTTATCTGAATGTAAACAATATCTCTAAATATCCAAGTATGTTAATCAAATATTTAAGCACAACAATGTATAGTTGTGATTTCGATCACCTGTGAAAAAATATTATATAAAATAGAAAGAAATACCCACCAATCCCCACTTTTAGTCTTCCCTAGTATGAGGGCTAGCACCCCAGATGCCATAAACCTGGCCTAACCTCGGGGACCCAGCCTTCCCCCAATCCCAGGCACCTCAGTGCTGATGTACCCTAGGCCTGTCTCCTCATCTATGTGGAAAGACACCACTTTCCCTTCCAATTTACAATTCTATACAGTCCAACTTGACTCTCCTAGACAGACTGAGGTTTTTCTCTATACCTGATATTTAATACCCATATTTCTATCATAGCATGTACTGTCAAATATTGTAATTACCTGAATATTTCCTCCCTTAGAAATGAGTAGGAGCACCAACTTGGGCTGAATTAATGGAAAGGGAAAACTCAAGCTGATGTCCACAAGAGGGCGCCAAAAATCAGCAATCAGAGACCAGAAATAAACCAGACCGGAGGGATCAGATTAGAATAGTACCTGAAGTCCAGGATCAATTAAGAAACTGGAGAAAGGAAAGAAATGTGGGCAGGATGTTAGCTAGTGGGAAAAAGTCAAGAATAAATGTCACAAACACTGGTGGGACGGAGTCACGCTTTCCTCGGGGAGTTCTGGTGCAAGGGAGGATCAGCCTATTTGACAGTTTATAGGATAATGGGATGCTCTGTTCAGTGGCTGTCATCTAGTTGGGAGGTAGAGGTCTGAATTCCTCTCTCAGATGAGGGGTATCTGGGGCTTTGGTTCAGTTAGGATTCCAGGAATACATAGGAAGCAAATCTGTGGGGCAAGCTGGATGCCTGGGATAAGAGCAGAGTGTATGTCACCCGTGACGCAGAGAGAGAACCAGGGAGCCAAGGCAGCTGAAAGCAGTCAGTCGGTCACCCAGCAAACACATTCAGAACGTCCTGTGTGACAAGCCTGTGCCGTGCCCTCGCTGTGAAGAATAGCCTTCCTGAGCACATGTGGGAGAGAGCATGATGGGAGGAAAGCACAGTTTTGAAGTGAATATGTGGCAGAGGGTTCCAAGTCAGCCGAAAAGCTTAAGAAAATGATGGAGATAAAATTGGCATATAAACCATAGGAGAGCCAGTGAACTGAGAGGGGCCAGAGGGGTTCAGGACAGCAGCCCAGGAGGGTGGAGAGAGGGCAGGGTATGCAGGGAACTGTTTGCTTTGGATGTTTTGGTCTCACAGTCACCACTGAAATCGACAACAGAATGCGCCATATGTGACCCGACTCTGGACCGCAGACGGACAGAAGGGGCATTTGAACTGGATCACAGAGGAACAGTGCACAGCGCTCAGTGTTAACAAGGTAACGTCAGTTGAGTAACTGAATTTGGCAGCCTGGTTTTCAACACTGATCTAATTAATCTGATCCACAAAGAGTATTTTCAAAGCAGTAAGTCCTATAAACTCCTGTGTATAGCTGCAGTCATGCATACATAACCTAGTACCATTTTTTCCCTACCCTAGCCCCTCCCCTGTTCCTTGAACAATTTGACTCAGACAAGGGAAAAGGCTGGAAACTGGACACTCACGCCAAATGAAGACTTTTGGGAGAGTCACAGCAAAAGATTTGATGTGGAAATGATTGATGGCTTTAGGTGTCCAGTGGACTGCCTCCCAGGGCTAGTGAAAAGAGACTAGCCATCAGTTTTACTCTGCCAGAAGTGATGGTATGGTCTCCTAGTGCTCCATACTTGACAAGTGAATGAAATGCTGTTTGGGTCCTCGCAAAGCCTTGTTGAGAGGTTATATAATAAAGGAAGAGGCTAGGGAGAGCAAGGCCACTGGATGCCTCCCTCCCGGCACGTAAGATATTCCCACTGGCCGCCCAGCGTGGGTGTGCCCACCTGCTCTTTCCACCAAGTGTTGGGGCCGCCGTCTCCCCGCTTTCCTTCACCACTGAGAAGTTGCCAGCTGCCTTTCCTCCCCACGGGGAGAATCTCATGAGGAAGTTCAGTCGGGGTCAAGGAGGCTTGTTTTCTCTTCCTCTTCCAGGGCTTTATTCTACAAACCGAGTTGTTCTGCCAAACCGTAGGAAATGCTCGTGGTCTTTCCGCACTTCAGTTTCCCTAACGCAAGCACTATCTTAGGGGCTGGGCCGAAGCTGCACTTAAACTTCACGTAGGTATTTGTTTTTTCCTGGAATGGTGAAGGGATCAAGGCCTGAATCTATGAAACAGTTTGTGAGAACTTCTAGGAGCTAAGGTAGTTCTCCAGCGGATGGCGCTCATTTAAGTTGGTATCAACCGCTCCCTTTCAGCCCCACTGTTCTCTAAGGACTGTAACCATGTTGAAACTTTATTACAAAAGAGAGAGGAGAGAGAGAGAGAGAGAGAGAGAGAGGAGAGAGAGAGGAGAGAGAGGGAGAGAGAGGAGGGAGAGAGGGGAGGGGGGAGGGAGGGAGGGAGCGAGGGAGGAGGGAGGGAGAGAAATGGTTCAGGGTTGAAACTCTCAGATGAAGAACACACATCCTGTAAATGATCTTGGATCACAGTCTGGCCTGGTTTAGTAACAGTACCTCAAATGTAAAAGCATATTAAAATAGGGCTTTGGAGCTGGAGAGATGGCTCAGCAGTTAGGAGCATTTGCTGCTCTTTTAGAGGACCCGGGTTCAATTTCTGCCATCCCTGTTGGGTAGCTCATAATCATCCATAACTCCAGCTCCGGGGCATCCAACTTCCTCTTCTGGCCTCCGGAGGCATCTGCACGCATGTACACACACACAAGCATACACACTCTCTCACACACACAAGCACACACACACACACACACATTTTTAAATTATTTTTTAAAGTAGAGCTTCTAAAGTATTGACAGACCCCTAATAGTTTCTTTAGACAATCAAAACTAATATATTATTTAAATGCAAAAATATTAGTTGTCAAGGGAGTCATAATGAGAAAAAAATGGTACCTAGACAGAAAGTCAAATAAAATCATGGAATTATGAAACAATACAGTCCTCTTATTTTCCAGATGAGGACAGTATTGGTACACAACGACAAAACTCATCCTGTAAGGAGCTGAAAGCAGGAGTCCTCTGTTCTCCACAGCTCAGTGTTGTTACAGAAAAGTCACTGTGCCTCCTCCTTGCCATCTTCAGATTTGCTTCTTCAAGTTTATCAAGATTCCCGGTGCAACTCTATTGAAGGGCATGTCCCTCTTGATTGTCTTAAGCATGGCCCAACTTTCTTTAGTTTGTGGTATTTGACCCCTGGGTTCAACTTGAGCACAACAGCAAGGCTTTCGGCATTCTCTAGAGACTTCCTTCGCACCAGCAACCTCAGCTCTTCCTTGGACTTCATTTCTCCTCCGTTACTGTGGTTTCATCTTTTAGACCCTTCTTCTCACTGACGTATGGAGTGGTGCTCAGCCTCACCTTTTCACCTTTGGAAACCTTCACGTTTGTAAGCCGTAAGAGTTTCACCCACAACTCGGTATTTAAAAAGAGGTAGAGTTGGGGTAACTGTGATGACTTTGACTTTTCTTCTGGGAAGAACACGGGAAATAAGCATTCTCCAGCTGTGAGCTGTTTGAGAGCAGCCTGAAGGACAGCCACCTCCTCGAAATTCTGCCATCAAGGTATTCAATCCTGATGTCTTCATACCAGGAGAATAGATTAGCGTACATGAATTATACATACGCATTTAATATACTTTCATCATAAGTGTATTTTTAGTTACTTATGCTTATCTCCCTTCTCTCTCCCCTTTTCTTTTCCACATCTTCATAGTCCCCCATTTAATTTTGTGCCCTTTATTCTTCTCTGATATTCCACACATGAGAGAAAACACACAATATTTATCTTTAAGGGATTGGCTTGTTTCACTTGACGTGATGACCCCTGGTCCCATCTATTTTCCTGCAAATGGCATCACTTCATTCTTCCTTGTGTTTGAGGAAGTCTGTTGCATATGGACACCACAGTTTCTCATTCGTCTATTTGATGAACACCTAGGTGGACTCCATACCTCAGCCTTTGTGAATAGTGCTGCATGCAATAAACATGAGGATGCAGGTCACTCTGTTGTGTGCTGACTTTGGGGAACATGCCCATAAAAGTGCTAAAGCTGAGTTATGTGGACCGCTGCATGTTTGAAGACAGTAAACACATGCCAATTAAAGTGTCTAGATGAAGACTGTTAGCGAAAGCGGAAGCAAGTCAGTAGGCTTTGGTGACTGCTGTATCCAAGAATGAACATTGAATAAGAATGGCTATGGAATTCCAAATTCAGATTCATCCTGTAGTCCTGAGGAGATCATTAAAAGTAAATGCGTATGTCTCCCAGCTGCGATATTGTCATTCATCCAGCTAGCTTCAAACCAGCACTCTAGACCTTGCACCATACTAGACAATAACAGAAAACCCTGTCTCAAAAAAAAAAAAAAAAAAAAAAAAAAAAAAAAAAAAAAAATGAAACCTATTTTGTGTAACCAAGCTGTCTTCAGTGGGGAAGGACTTTAGCTCTGCAGGAAGTGGTTTTATTGCCCTCAGGAACTAAGGGGAAGGGCCAAAAGCAAGTTTGTCAGGTAGAAAACAGTTATTGTCGTATCTGTATAAAATTTGTCCACGAACAGCACTGGCATGTTTTGCATCGAAAGCATGATCTTTGCAATGATGAATAAGCCTTTTCCAGAATAATTATGGGTCTTACCAAAACATTTCCCTTGTGTGATACAAATGTGAGCAAGTTTATAAACAGTGACTCATAATCACTTACTACACTGAAAAAAAAGAAAAAAAGAATCCGGTGATACGCATACCTTTTATTCAGGGCTGGTAAGGCCTTCCAGAGCTCTCTTTTTATTCTCAGCCTCGGTCAACCAATTCTCTTTATGGCTGTTAAGTCCATAGAGCCCAGGAATCCACCTCAGCTCAGTTCACAATAAAAGCGACCACCTGACATGCAGGGCTGTGTGAAAATACCCCAATCGCTCCCCGGGACTGCGCGGCCCTGACTCAGCAGTGGACACATTAGTGGGACACAATTGCAGGCTTATGGAGAGATTCCAGTTCACCGCTGAACACGAGGAATCTTCTAATTCCTCTGTTGTTAAAAGACTCGTCCAACACATTTGCAGGAAAACCAAGTGAACGTCAAAAAAAACACAGCAATGAAACCACGAGTTGACTGGCCACCTAAAACAACTGCCATCATTTTAAAAAAAAAAAAAAAAATTACTGATTTAGTTCTTATCTTAACAAACAGAATTAGACAAACCTTTTAAACCACAGTAAACAATACAGTTTCAGCTGAAAAGTATTGGCCAAGAGTCTTCAAAAATTACAAAGTGGTTCATAAAGGTGAAATTAACTTAGGCTGCATCATCCCTCCACCAAAGTAAAAAAGTGTTATACGTGACTTCTCAAAACAAAATAATCCAAGACTACACTAGTCAACCTAGATAACACCTTAGAAGGCATTTTTCCTTCCTAACCCCATTTGACACAGGATAAAACTGGAGACCTAATGGATGAACTGAGCTAACAGTAAGCACAGGTAGTGACCGTGTGAGTAATCTTGGGTAGACAAGAGATCACATGACTCCCTTACCTTCGCTTCTTCCACACTGGACAGAGTTCACTGTCCCCCTGTCTCCCTTTCTAGTATCTTCTAACCTCTCCTCATTCCAGGTGACTAACCTCTCACCTAGTCTCTAAGACTTTGACTTTTTTCAGTGAACTATTACATTCAGAAAATAATTCTTAATCTGGGCATAGTGGCACACGCCTTTAATCCCAGCACTCAAGAGGCAGAGGCAGGTGGATCTCTGTGAGTTCAAGGCCAGCCAGGTCTACAGAATGAGTTCCAAGCCAGCCAGGAATATACAGTGAAATCTTGTCTTTAAAAAAGTCAACAAAAAAAAAAAATTTAAGTTTAGTAGGTGGTCTTAAAGCAAAATGCAGCCGTGGCATATTAAATAGATGCTACTTACTGAGCAGTCACTGCTCAATTAGTTTGGGAAATTCAAGGATAAACAAAGGTTCTTCTCTGCCAGAGAGTTCCAGGCCTTCCATGTTGTGGACCTTGTGAGTCTTCAAACATGCTCATTTCAATCTTATTCAATGATGACTTCTCATTTGTTTCTAAACAAGCTTATATTGCAGATACCACGTTGAGTTTGGGATATCCATGTCATAAGCTAACTCCAGAAATAGAGATGTTTTTACGAGGATGAATGAAATCATCACTTCAAACATTTGAAACATACAAAGTAGAAAATAAAACTGCTTATCCCATCAAATCAGAAGGGATTCCGAGAGTCTGCTTCTTTTTTTTTTTTTTTTTTTTTTTTTTTCGAACAGGTTTCTCTTGTGTACTTTGCGCTTTCCTGAACTCACTTGTAGCCCAGCTGGCTTCGAACTCACAAAGATCCGCCTGGCTCTGCCTCCCGAGTGCTGGGATTAAAGGCGTGCGCCACCACCGCCCGGCGAGAGTCTGCTTCTTATAATTGATTTTCAGAAGATTAAGACGTGGAGAAAATACATCTCAAGATGTCCTTCTATGAGCAGCGAGCGCAGGAGACAGGTGTATTACCACTCACTACTCCATTACCTCATACCTGTACCAGCTTCCCCATGGTGAGGGGCATTCCATTCATTGGGCACTTGCTCCCTCCTAGGCTGCGATGAGTCTTTCATGTTACTTACAACAGCCCTCTAAGATAGAGCCTACTACATACAGTGTACACCAAAGTCAGTCTTGTCTCCAGGTCTCTGCTGTTAACTTCACGGTGACACACTTCCCTTAACGCACCCCGGTTCCCTAAGTTCCAATAATTCACTTTCCCCTTCATGCAGTCCCAGGGAGTTTCATGCCTGAAGCCGGAGTTCTCCTGGAATTTCAAAACCGTGTCCGTCTCCTTAGGGAGGGAGCAGATGCCACTGGCTTAACTTTTGCTTAAATCATGGTTTCATGTTAGGACAGCACGCCCAGTATTTCCCCGGAGCTCACTGCCACCATCCCTTACCACAGGCACGTTGGCAGAACACACATGAGCCACGTGACTTTGAGTGGGAAGCAGTCTAAATAAGAGTGAAGCGGAGGGTCAAACAGACATCAAGGAGTTCAGCATCTCCATCGATGACTAACCTCTAAAGCTTTTTAATATACAATCTAATTTGAAACTTCTCTATGCGACCTAGTCCCTAATAAAGGCGGACAGTAGCCCTTGTCCCCAAAGAGGTGTGACAATGGGAACTTGAAACGTTTATCTAGCCTTTGGTCAACAGACACGCAGGAACAAAAGACGTCAGAAGGTGCTAAGCCACAAACATGCTCATAACAATAGAGACGCGAGAGGCTTTGTCGGAAGCTGATGGTCTTGTTCTCACGGGGAGGGGCTCCCAGAGGATATGCTGCTCTTCATCTATCTTGAGCTAATGTTTACTTTGGTCTGTTTTCGCTTCCTCTCCTCTCCCACTTCCTACTAAACATGTCACATTGAACTCCAGTCCAGTCAACATTCAAGGGCTTCATTTAGCAGCTACATTGTGTCCACTTCCTGGTGCTACTGAATGTATCACTGTGTTCACATTCAAAACAAGTCTGGATTAAACAGTTATTAAACTAGGATGGTGCCTGACTTGGCCTCATCCTTATTCCTCTTCCCACAGTCAGTCTCCACACTTTCGAATGACACCATGTGAAACTCAGGCTGCTCAGTGTGGAACACTGGCTGCTAGGTGCCATCCCTTGCTGACTCCATGAAGCCAGAGCAAAGATGGCATGAATGTGCCAATTCCACCCACTCACCCCGAATCAGATTTCTTTCTGCATAATCTCTGGAGCCCCATTTTCTCCTACTTTTGACAATTTCCACCAGTTACTTGGGGGTCTTTATTTAAGTCAGACACTGGATATTCTGAACTGAGATTTACTCAATTTGTTTAATTGTCTCTTTTTATTGTTGTTGTTGTTATTTGTGCTTCCATGGAAAAGGAAGCTTCGATTTTTATCTTCTAAGTTTTCCACAGGATTTCTCACCCTGCTATATTCATAATTTCTAATATATATCTTTTGTATTTTCTTAGTTTTTCTTTCTCCATAGCAGCTTGGTCTCCATGTCTCCCACCCTCTGCTCCCATGTCACATTCTTTTGTCTACAATGAGGTTGAGATTTTAGTTCCTTTTGAGTCTTATTCCTTCTCTTTGCATCATCTCTAGTGAAATCGTGAACCTATGGACAATAGCTTATTCCTTATTGTCTGAAGTCTCCTTTGGATGCCAAAAGCTCTCTTCAAGTATATGACAGAGAGTGGACAGAAGGCTCCGGTCCTCTCTCCTTCCTTATTCAAACTCATCGCCATGTGCTGTTGCCTTTCCTCTTGGTAAACAGGCAGAATCCATTTCCTAAACCTCTGAACCAGGGAGACATCTTACAGCTCAGTTTGCGTGATGCAATTCAACAGCAGCATGCTGATTCTAAGCTTAGGCAGCAAAAAATCTTCATGTAAGATTCTTCATGTGCTCCCTTTTACCTCTGTCATTCCCATTAACATGTGCTTCAGCCTGCTGGACAATCAGGGAAACAATGTCCCTGTCATTTCAACTAAGTTCTTCCTAGACTATGTGAAGCCCCAAAGCCTCTACACAAGAGCAGTTCTAGTCAAGGTCAAACACAACTACTTGGCAGACCACCCTAGGCAAGAAGGCAAAGTAGTCTTCTTAAGTAAGTCCCTTACATTTATGGTTGTTTGTTACACAGCAGTATTGTTGCTATAATGACTGATACAAAGGTTATTACTAGCCAACTTAAATTTCATGATTGTGAGATGGAACCCCTGGAAGAGTGAGTGGCCTTAAGAAGCTGACTTGCATTTTGGAAAAGTAACTCAGGCTCTAATGTACAAGTTACATTGAAAGTGGAGTGCATTAGGTTTCTTCTAATATCACTACTGTGCAGGAAACCACGCACATGAATATAAATAGAGCCAAGAGTTTATACAGGATCAGCCACAAGGAGGGGGTATTTTGAGAAGAGGGCCACAGACAGAACACTAAGAGGCAATCAGTGTAGAAGCTTCACCTGAGGATGAAGATGCAGCAGAGTGGACCAGGCATGGTGGAGCATGCCTCTAATCCCAGCTCCTGAAGCTGAGGCAAGAGGATCCAGAGTTCAAGACTAGCCTCGTTATAAGCAGTTTTGGGAGGAGTCTGTGTTATTTGGAGAGAGCCTGTCACAGAACAAACAAACAACGAAGTCAACCAAGCGAGGGGAGGAAGCGGACAAGGAGACTAGGTTACTGTAAAGCCGAAGGAACAGTTTCAGAAAGAGAAGGACCACAGCATCCATTTGGTCTGACCTCTCTCTCTCATTCACGTACCTACCTACCAATGTTTTAAAAAACGTAAGAGGGATTTAAAGACCGAGAACTCAGCATCACAGTGACAGCCGCAAAGTTGTTTTTCTAAGTGATTTTAAAGTGAGGTGCCCCCGGGACTCTAACAGCAAAGCAGAACTTTAGAACACTTCCTCAGACACTTAAAATAATAACTTCAAGAAAATCACAGAATGACTTCAAAGTCTACTGAAACTTGAGAGAAAGGCAGTGGAGTTATCGTTAGCTTCCATGATCAGCTCTTGTCTTCTGACTTCAGGTGGCTTCTTCTCTGAGCACTGGAGCAGATGTTCTGAAAACATAAAGGGCATCTCTCTCTGCCATGGGGCATGATGGACATCTTATTAAAGGGCATCTCTCTCTAGAACAGGGCACTATGGGTATCTGATCATTTATAACTTCAGTCTCGTCAAATGACTTTAAAACAAGCCAAGGAACATCCAGGCCAAACGCACAGGGACTTCTAGAAGCCTGCATTTTGATCTTCTGCTACAGGCCCTGCTTTAATCTTGCCATGGGTCTGCTGTGTTAACATTGTTTTATTTACGTAATGGAAATACATTACCGGAAGGGCTTATTTCACGAGCTCCCCCTTCTAAAGAAGTGTGAAATCAGTGCTCCCAGAATCCGAAGACATCGATACTACTCTTTAGAACTTTAGTATAAGTTGTGTAGTTTTTACCAACACAATAACTATCAAGCAACCGTGGGCCTTGAGTGTAGTCAACCAGTCCTTAAAGGTAACACACTATTCTCCAGCTTTGGAAGACCTTCCTGGAGGAGGAAAAGACAGGAGCTGTGCCAGAGGAGAATGTTTGAACCATCTCAAGCCTGATTCTAGGCAACACTCCGTCTAGGCGTCAGCAGTTTCCCACCTAGTAACAAAAGGCGTTTGCTTACAGTTACACATGAGAATTAGACCCTTCCTGGGCTAGGGTGAGTCGAGAGACTGTCTCATACCTTCCACGATCTCTCTAAGTCAGTGGTTCTCAACCTTCCTAATGCTGCGACCCTTAAATACAGTTCCTCATGGTGTGGTGACCCCCAACCATAACATTATTTTCGTTGCTACTTCAAAGCTGTAATTCTGCTACAGTTGTGAATCGTAATGTAAATATCTGTGTTTTCCGATGGTCTTAGGTGACCTCTGTGAAAGGGTTTGTTCAACCCCCAAAGGGGCTGCAAGGGGCAGGCTGAGAACCACCTCTATAAGTGCTAGAAGAATCCTGACAGGAATTCGAGGAATCCACAAACAGCAGAGGTTCATGCCACACTGTGGGACTTGTCCATAGATATAAATACTACCCACTCTCACATGGACACACTGACTCACCACTAATCTACAATCCTCAACACATTCCCTCTGTGAACTATCTCCAGAGGGAGCTCTTGAACCTTAGGGTCAGGGAAAGAGATTCTACCTTAAGTATCCTTACTTATTTCTCCTGCACACACCCTTAAAGATGCTGACAGGTAAGAATCAGCGCTGTGGCCAGGCAGTGGTGGTGCACACCTTTAATCCCAGCACTCGGGAGGCAGAGGCAGGTGGATCTCTGTGAGTTCAAGGAAAGGCACAAAGCTACACAGAGAAACCCTGTCTGGAAAAACAAACAAACAAACAAAAAAGAATCAGCGCTGTTTAATAATGTTTCTGCCTATTGCTGTAGCCAATAGCAGAAGCCCAAGTCCACTAATCCAGAAGGGAACGTTGGAAATCTCGTGGGCACCAGAACTGAGTGCCCCCAGAGAATACTTCCTTAGGAACAGCTGGCTTCAGATTTTAAGAACCTGTGCTTGCCAGCTTTCCACTGCTGTGAAAAATACCTAAGACAAACCATCTTAATACGAGAAAAACGTTTATCTCAGCTGAGTTTCATTCCGTGGCTCCGGGTCCTATCACTTTGGGCCTCCGGAAAGAAATCACTGCTGAAGTTCACGGAACAGAAGATGGTTACCGCATGGTGGTCTGTAAGTACAAAGAGGAAGCAGTGAGTCAGCAAGGGCTGAGGCTCCACATGCCGGCTATGGCCTGACTTCCCTTCATGAAGTCCTTCTCTTAAAGGTTCCAGCAATGCCACAGGCTGGGGACAAAGAACTTCAGCAGATGGGCCTTTTAATAGGCACTCCAGACCATTGTTGTCTCTGCTTCCCTGGGAACTGACCTCAAGTTAATCTAGTCCTCTTTTCATGCAAGAGATGGGCACAGCTAGGTCCAGGTTTGCACAGCTGCCATGCTCAGGGACCCTAGCAAAAGCAGCTCTCTCTAATATCACCAGCAAAAGCCTCAGCCCCAACGTGGCTCCACCATCTCGGATGATGTGCACATGTTAGCCATCATTTCAAGCCTGTCACAAACCTTGTGTCCTATTAGCTGTCAACAAATCAAAGTAAGTCCACAGAGTGAGGGGTCAGTGGTACACATATGCGAATTGGATGGTATGCAGTCAGAATGAGTCTCTAAAATAAACAAACAAACAAATCCAAAAAGATTACTTCTAGAAGAGGAAGGCAGTGATAGATGCACAGAAAATCCTATATGCCTTGAAGGAAAACATATTCCCCAGTGCTTAGAACCTAAAATGAACACCAAAACAGTAGATAAGAGAATCATGATGGTATGTCTAAGACCCAAACAGATGATGTTGTACTGTACCATTGAGATCATTGCCCGTTATTTCAGTAGACATTTGGCTGTCTGTTATATGACTTGATGGTCTGTCTAACTGAAACATTGGACATAAATAATGCCAGTGCTTTAATTATTAACAAGAAATACTGGAAGACAAAATATATTTGGTGACTTGAGAAAATGGACAGCTGGGCGCATGATCAATTTTGGGTGCTGAAGCCGCATGCCAGAGACCTAGCTTGTGTTCCGGTGAACCATCGCAACGAGTTAATGAACAAATCTTTGTCCCATTTCACTTTAAGCAAGACAGACTCATCGTACCCATTTCCCAGCACTGAACCTTTATCCAGTCTGTCCTTCCAGCCTGTAGTGAATGCCTCTCCTTCTTTCTGGCCACTGTTCCAGCCTTTGCTCATCACTTTAGTTCCAGAGCGTTGTCTGCCATGTCAAGTGCCTGGCAAAACTCGGTAAATCCATCAAAATACATACATGTGATAAATGCATGTGTCTCCAACATCATTTTGACACTTTCGATGCAATCTGTGTTATTTCTTGTATATCCCTTTTAATTGTGTGCTTTTTTTCCCCTTTAATTTCTACTTCCTGCAAGCTTGTTTGGTGACTGCAAAGTACAAATGAAGCCACAGCTTAGCTTCTCTCTGCAAACACTTTCGGGGTGTGGACAACGACCCTACACTTCCCACCTCTCTCCTCCTTCTCATCACCTGTCACCCTCTCCCCATCCCTACTTCATCTGAATGCCCTGTGCTCTGCTATTTCTTTGATGACCCAAAAGCTAGGACAGGACCCCCCTCCCTGCTTTCCCAGAGCCTCCTTAACCTTCCAGGTACACTTTTTCTTTGTAAATATTGTCAACGCAAAAATCTTCAGTGAGCCTTTCATCTACTTAAGAAGCCAAAAATCTCTCACAGGAAAACCAGGGAGCCATTACTCCTAATGCATTGTACTCATGGAAAGCACATGAAGAGTTTGGTGAAAAGGAAAAAAGATTTCAGAGAATGGATGCATTCTGCATCCTAGTAGCCCTTAGCCCAAAGCTCAGAGCCTCCAACAGATAAGAGCCGTGGTAAATGCAAATGGCGGCATTTAAAGAAACAAAGAGAAGAACTGGAATTTGACAGATGCCTGTGGGCTGGAGGAGGGATGGATGGAGGTGGGGAAGTCTCTAAGGGAGAGCTAAGCATGAACTGAATTTTAGCGTTGGGCAGAATAGACTGTTGAGTGTTGAGGCATCTAGTTTGGATCTCTCAGGAAACAGTGTGATTCACACATTCCTTTCTCAAAGTAGGACTTTCCCCAGAAACACCTTAAGAAAATAAAATAAGAAGAAAAACAAAACCAAGAACGAAGTAGATTTGGTGAGGGCGGAGTGAAGAAGAAGTTCGGTACAGCCAGAGCCTAGCATGTTGTCGTGTTCCACAGCCATTCTAGAACGTCTCAGGACTAATATATCACCCAGATCTGAATTGTTCTGTAATGGATGGTGTGCTGAGGAAGTGTTTTTAATTAAGTCGAATGCTCTAAGCTTTGATGAGAGGCTGAGAAATCTTAGAGCTTTTATCCCCAATAGCATCTCTCAAACAAATCTGGGATGTATTTCCCATGTAACAGAAAACAATGCATTAGTGGCGTGAACCTTAATGAAGAGCTTTAAGGATGCTGTGTTTATCGAGCCGATGCTCTGTGTACCTCAGCCATAATGAAATAATGACTCCACGGGAACTTAATACACTCTGGGAACGATTCTTGAGCGCTGTACCCAGGGAGCCTAATAATGTAATTTGAAGAAACTGTGTCCGAGGAACAGGAAAACAACCCAAGCTGTTATCTCTTATTGAGTCTATTTTCTTGCAAAGAATCCTGAGAAAACAAAAGACATTTTGTTTGAAGTGGGTTTTTTTTTCTTTTTGTCTTCTTCAAGCCTGAGAAGAGAAAACAAAAACCCCTTTGAAGTATTTACAAATTAAACATCTCTGAAGACTATTTCTTCCTTTATATTATCCAAAATATTTAGTACTTCTGTAGCTGGATAATTGTTTACTTGGCATTGCTGTGTGTCTAGAGGTAGGTACTGCGGAAGACACAAAGGAAACTGAATGGCATCCGCAACCGATGGCAATCGAGCAAGCTGATTCGGCTCCACCAGGCCAGACGACTTGGGGTTTAATTTACATTTCAGCAGAAACCCTGTGATTGTTTGTGCTTAAAGGCTTGAGAAACAGTTTTTCCTTTACACATTGGAATCCCATGGACCTTGTTTTTTAATACTGCCCTGAGATAAGAAGATAAGAAGTAACAACTTCTAATTCCTGAAGTTGTTACTTAATGTGTGTGTGTGGGGGGGGTACACTTGGGAATTGGGGTTTTCCCAAAGAGCCCAGCATTCATCCCCAGGAACATGGTGTTTGAGAACCACTGCCGCCACCGCCACCGCCGTGGGTTCAGTGAAGCCAGCCCATCCCTTCCCTTCCCTTGGCTGCCTAGGGCTTGCATCTGGTGGGGCTGGAGAGTGAGGACTTGCTTTTCTGACCAGCTCCCAGGAAGTAAGTGTTCCTGTCACTTCCCTCCTCTTGCATTGCTTTGCTCCAGCCCAAGCAGACACCACTGACACCATCTTCACTGAAACGTACTCTCTCTGGTGCAGTTAGTGCAATGCTATCTTACGCCTGATTCTCACACTGTCTAAAATGAAAGCACAGGCTCTGTCTATAGGAAAAACAGCTATCAGGAACAAAGTTAACGTTAACCGGAAAGTTCGCTGCCTGGTATTGGTTGAATCCCCCTTGCCCGGGACACCACTGAAGTCCCTACCCACCCCCTCCAGGACCACTGAAGTCCTTACCCATCCATTCCAGGACACCACTGAACCAACCCCCTCCAGGACCACTGAAGTCCTTACCCTCGAACCTCAGAACATGATCTTACCTGGACATAGATGTTAACTGCTGATGTAAATAGCCTAGCCAGGATGAGATCACACCAGGGTAGGACGGGCCTTGGTACAATGTGACTGATCTCACAGGAAACAGCACACCTACACACATGGAGGCAGAGACTGGAGCAAGGCATCTGCCAGCCAAGGAACCTGAGGGGCTGCCTTCAGCCAGAGAAGGCAGAAGTCTAGGGCGATTCTTCCCTGGAGGCCTCAGAGAAAGCACGGTCCACTGGTGCACTGACTGTACGTACACCCTGGACTCCAGATCTGCGAGAGAACAAACTTGGGCTGTTTAAGGACTGTGGGGAGCCGGGATCCCCGATTTTGTTTACATAGGTAGGGAGCTATTGGGATGGACTTGGGTTTTCTGTTTTACATGCAGGCTTTGGCCTGTTGATAACAACTGAGTTGACTTTGCCACAGCATCCTCAGACTTGGCTTGTTATGGACAATGGCTTATAACAAGGGGAGGAATTATAAAGAGGAGAAGCAAGTAACTAGAGTTCTGGAAAACAAGCAAGCCACAGAAGAAGAAGGTGGAGGAGGGGCAGGGGGAGAGGAGGGTTGGGGGATGGGGATGGAGGGAGGGTATTAGGGGGAGGGGAGAGCAGGGGAAGGGGACCACGATAGCATAAATCCCAAGGACAGAGAAGAGGCTACCTAACACAGCTTTTATCATGAATAAGTAATCTTAAACTAGACTGGAAGCTCCATATCATGACAGAAACACATTGTTTTGTGGTTATGCCAGCCTAGTAAATCCCAGAAAAGACGTGCAATTTTAAAAGAAGTCGTAACATGTTTACGGAGTGAAACTGGTAACGAGTGTCAGGAGCAGGCTGTGTCAGAAACAGAGGAACACACTTGTCTTCCCACAATGTCAGCGTTTACTGGGTAAGAATGGATTCACAAGATACTGTAGTTTCAGCGGCCAGATAGTCCTGCTTTCCAGATATATATCTCCTTATATAGTACACACACATATGCATATATGTACATATGTGCACATGCATATGTACATATGTATATATCCATATTCAGAATGGGTACAAAAGTTTCAAGAGACAAAATGGTCCTAACAGACAAGAGCTCAGAAACTCATAGGAATGCCATAGAGTCTGTAGGAGTGAGGTAACTAAACCAGAGCTGCAGAAGCTGTTGTGGCTGCTGTGGCTCTCTGCTGTGGCTGCTGTGGCTGCTGTGACTCTCTGCTGTGGCTACTGGGGCTCTCCGTTATGACTACTGGGGCTGGTGGGGCTTCTGTGGCTCTCTGCTGGAGTTGCTTTGCTGTTGTGGTTGCTGTGGCTGCTGGGACTACTGTGGCTCTTGTGACTGCTGCAGCTGTCTGCTGGAGCTGCTGCAGCTACTGTGGCTGTCGTGGCTGCTGTGGCTGTCTGCTATGGCTGTTGTGGCTGCTGTGGGTGCTGTGGCTGTCTGTTGTGGCTGCAGTGGCTTCTGTGGCTGCTGTGGCTGTCTGTTGTGGCTGCTATGGTTGTTGTGGCTGCTGTGACTGTCTGCTGTGGCTGCTATGGTTGTTGTGGCTGCTGTGACTGTCTGCTGTGGCTGCTATGGTTGTTGTGGCTGCTGTGACTGTCTGCTGTGGCTGCTATGGTTGTTGTGGCTGCTGTGGCTGTCTGCTGTGGTTGTTTGCTATGGCTGGTTGCGGTAGCTGTCTGCTGTGGCTGTCTGCTGTGGTTGTTTGCTATGGCTGGCTGCGGTAGCTGTCTGCTGTGGCTGTCTGCTGTGACTGTCTGTTGTGGCTGCTATGGTTGTTGTGGTTGTTGTGGCTGCTGTGGCTTCTGTGGCAGCTGTGGCAGCTGACGCTGCTTGGGCTGTTTGGGCTGCTGGGGCTGCTGGGGCTGCTGTGGTTGCTGCTGGGCCATAGGTTCAGGATATAGGATCACTCGAGTAGGTCATATCAATAGTTAGACTGAACAGTCAGTTCTCTACCCTCGGTTCCCTGATACACACACTAGGTGGTCAGGTAGCAGGTCGCTGTGTGTCTAGACAACAGGAGAACAGTAGAAGCAGCCTCCTTCGCAGTGCTAGGTGACTAGCTCTGTAGCACGAATCTTAAAAGTTCTTATTAATAAAAACAAACCTGAAGCCAGGTATTAGGGTGAATGCTGGAAGATCAGAGAAGCAGAACAAGCCACAGCTTCCTCACCTCGACAGTTCCTCAGCTGATCCTGTTTCTCAGACTGGAAGCCTCTGTGTCCTCATGAATCTCAGCTGAACTGCTGCTCAAAAGCCTAAAAGCTTAACCAGCCAAAAGCTTCTAGTTCCTGGTTTTCACATCTTATATACCTTTCTGCTTTCTGCCATCACTTCCTGGGATTAAAGGCTCACTTCATGGGATTAAAGGCATGAGTCACCATGCCTGACTGTTTCCAGTGTGGCTTTAAACTCAAAGAGATCCAAATGGATCTCTGCCTCTAGAAGACTAGGATTAAAGGTGCATGTGCCACCATTTTCTGGCCTCTATATCTAGTGGCTGTTCTGTTCTCTGACCCCAGGTAAGTTTATTAGGGTGCATGATATATTTTGGGGAACACAATACCATCACATAGCTCTTTATGAGGTTAGGGATAACAGAGTTTCATTCTTTCCTTGATCTGGTGTATCTGAAACATTCTCAGGCCTGGTTTTCCTAATAAAATTTTAATATGCCCTTATGGCCCTATGCTTTAAATTAACTCTGATGATAAATTCATAAAGGGCACCATTTCTATTTCCAGGAATAAATCATTTGTCTGTCTGTGTCAAGTAGATGGTGTCTGACATACGCTGCTGGTCACATGTCCACCAAGTAGAGATTCATCGTCTGTCCCCAAATGGACTCGACAGCTACTTGTAAAATGGAGTCTATGGGACAAAGCACAGTCAGAACAATCATGTTTTGCACAACATGGAGTAACTTGGGGCAGGGCATAGCCTAATCTCAACTCAGCAACTTTCCATGGAGGTTGATGTGAGAATCATAAAGGGCTCAAGACTGATGGGGAGCATCCGGTAAACATTACTTACTAATAGAAAGCAGAATAAAGAGGACTGAAAATAAACTCCTTCCAGAAGTTTCCTTCTGGCCTCCTATTTATTATAAAAATTAATATTTTTATCATTTCAGCTAAATTCCACCTTGAACTTAGCCCAGGAGAGAAGATGGTAAATAGTTAAATATAAAGGGCAGTCGTAACAGGAAGTCTTCACGGGAGAGTAACCTGGAGCTGCGGACACAGGGACCAGAGCCCTGACAAGCACAATGCACGGGACTCTGGGTGCTCAGAAGCTTCTGTTCAACTACATAAAGTGTGAAGTAGGTCTCAGTTCTCTCTAGTATACTTCAAGGCAAGAAACCTGATGTAGTGGATATTTATCACATTTTTAGCTGCTAATCATTCAAATCTCCTTTGTGCACTTAAAGAATGCCCTTCTGTATAAAGCTATATCCTTAGGGCCCTGGACATTCTAGCCAGTCTGCAAATCAGCAACTTTTAAACTTTTAAACTGCTCTGGAGGAGAAGCAACCTGGGCTGAGGCACCCACTCTCCCGGGAAAGCAGAGCCACCAGCATCCCTAGCATGAAGCCTGGGGACCAGGATCCACGCCAGCGGCTTCATGGCACTCACTATGAAATTCAGGGCTCTCTGCTCCCCAACTTTGATTTTTGTTCCACATATCTAAGGACCCTGCTGAGTCCAAACAGACAGCACCTCTATTCCATAGAATTTCAACTTCACCTAAATGCTAGGGGTTAATTAGATTATCTACTTGGGGGAGGGGAGCATCTTTTATTGCCAATCTAAATTCTCTTGCAGATCTAAAAGGTTTTGCCACCATTAGGACGGTTGTGTGGGAGGAATGTGACTGCTTCTCATTCACCCATGAGTGTGTACAAATGCCCTCTGGAGTTCTGATCAGATCTGCAGTGTGATGTCTAGAAGGCTGTGGGCAGCGGAGGAGCCCTGGACCTAGAGCACACTGGCCTCCAGGACTGGAAAGCTCTCAAGCATCAGCCACTTGCTCATTTTCTCCACTGAATGCTGCTAAGGAAAAGAAGGAAGATATCCTTTGGACCGACTGAATCGCGTTCTGTAGAGCTGTTCAGTACAGCGCCCTCAAAGACGGCTATAAGAACGCACGTGATCCACACTATTCACAACTGCCACGTGAATGTGAGAAGTCATTACCATCCAAGGCACTGGCAATTCACTCACACGTTGCAAGGGTACTTTTAGAAGGTAGTTACATTAAAAAGAAAATTGAAAACCACCAAATTACACAGGACAGGTTCCCTGCCACCTGGCTGGCTGTGGTTAGCCTGTTTCCCCAGTCTTTACCCTAACAAAAGGCTCGTGTTCCTTGGCAGTTATCAGAAAAGGGCAGTAATTTTCTTCACACTTGCACATAAGCCATCTCATCCACTGAGATTTAAGGAGATTTATTTCTATAGTCTAGAAGCCATTTGGTGGGTCTGATAAGTCGTTTCTTCACAACGTGACACGGAGAAGCCATTTCTAAAGGGCTATTGTGGGGACACTGCCGTGCATGTCTCCCTCACAGGGAAGGAATCACACCCTGTACGCCACAGTGAAATGGAAGAAACTCCAAGAAGGCAGCATGCACACATTCCAAATGTCTTTTTAAAAAATGCATTATATTAGCCAGGCAGTGAGACCTTTCATCCCAACGCTCAAGAGGCAGAGGCAGGCAGAGCCCTGTGAGTTCAAGGCCAGCCTGGTCCTCAAAGTGAGTTCCAGGACAGCCAGGACTGTTACACAGAAAATCCCTGTCTCAAAAAAAAAAAAAGCAGAACAACAACAAAGCATTCTGTTTCCCCTACACACAAAAGAGTTTGGGGATGAATTTTGAAAAGAAACCTCTTCAGAATGAGAGCCCCGCACTTCTTTCACTGGCTTAAGAACCCCTCAAAACGCATTCATCACCAAACATTTAATGCAAATTAAATGAAAGTATTGATGGTGGGTTAGTCAAGTGATAAAAAGTTAAATGTACAAACCGGAAACTACAGTAAAGGGTAAAACTGAAAAGGTTCCTAAGATGCAACGTAGCATGAGAAAACGTCTCTTGAGTTTAGACCTCGAAGCTCTGGAATAGACGCGCTTTCATTCTTTCCAAAACACTTGTACTGAGTACCTCCCATACACCAAGCCCTTTCCTAGCTACCCTTGCTGAGCAATAACTTTGGGTAAAACAGACATAATCATGGCTGTCATGGAACTTGTGGGACATGAAAAACTTCCCATTTAATTATAATTATAGCAAGTACCACAAGGCAAAGAACAAGATGTAATTAGAAAGTGACAGGGAAAGACTAATGCTGAGCCAGACGACTTAAAGAAAGACTCCAGGAGGAAGTGACATTTCAACTAAGCGTGGCACCTGAGTTAGCCAGGCAGCTAGGGGGTCAAAGGGCAAGGCAGTATTCAAGCGCAGAAAAGAATGAGGCCAAGTCTTCAAAGCAGAGCACGTGTGAATGTCTGAAGGACAGAGCGGCCCAAAGGGTTTGACTATGGTGGACAAAAGCAGAGTGGAGTGGAGGAAGAACATGGAGTCAGATCACACAGATCTGAGCACGTTAGGGAATGAGCTACGATGGCACGTGAGGGTTTTAAGGACAATGCTGAGGTGACGTTTTAGTGAATGGTCACTCTGGCTGCAATATGGAGATAGAATGAGCAAGAAGGGGTAGGAAACCCCGGAGAAGGACCTGGTGTCCTGAGCAGGAGTGAGAGCAGGAGTGAACACGGTAGGATGGGAAGAAGGTCACAGTGAGGAGACACAGTGAGGCGGAGCCTGCTGGAGTCTGGACCTGTACATCCAGCAGAGGTCCACATGATAAGGACTTGGCCCCAACCTGTGGTGCTGTGGGGGGCCTTGGGGTTAGAAGATAAGGACTAGTGGGAGGAAGCCAGGTTGTTGGGAATGTGTTTTAAAGGGGGGAGGGAGTTGGGACCCCAACCCTTCCCCCTTTCTGATACCCCAACCATCAGGTTAGCAGCTTAGGTGCTTTCCCACGTGGTGTGCTGCTACCTCTCCACAGGAGCCAACCAACCACCCTTAGACCTGAACCCTCCCAACACATGAGCCAAACTGTGCCCTCTTTCTTCATAAGTTGAGTATCACTGGTATGTGTTACAGACACAGAAAGCTAACTAACACAAGAACCCAAGTGGCTTAGAGGAAGAGCAGATGTGGAGAGGGAGAGGGAAGAGAGTGTTAGGCAGGGAATATCCGAGGTTCACGTGAGACACCGGGCAGACGGGAGACGGGACGACGACTTGATAGAAAGGTGGGTCAGAAGAGGAGGCTCTCAAGTACCTGGGCTTGGTCTCTATGCCGAAGTCTGACCACTTCCCGATTATAAACTCACACAGTAACCCTTTTAGCTCTGAGCTTCTCTCATTATCTTCATAATGACATGTGACACTCACTTGCACCATAGAATGGAGGGAAATGTGGACAAGGCGGTCACTATGAATGTCTCGTGTACACTAAAGTTCCATGTAGACACACCAAGCTCCTAACTAACACAGACAGCATTGCGCAACGGTGCGGAAAAAAGGAAATAAGAAATGTGAAATAAGAAATGCGTGCACTAAGCCTCAGTGTTTCTACATGTTCTCACTGGCAAACAATCATTGAAGAAGAGCTGGGGAGCTGGTGGTATATGAATAAAAGTAAAAGTATTCATGATTTGTATTTTCTAATGTTTGTTAAGCTTAACTCTTCTTTAAAAAGATAAATTCATGACTCATGGGGCATAAATGTGTCAAAACTTTTATTTAGCCCATTGACAAGGAAACCATGAAGATAAAATTAACACTAGTAATAGCCAGTTGGTGAGGAATACAAACAGATGAGTGTATATAAAGGGTTAACTCAGCAGCAATCTTTGAATTATTCAGTCTCCACATACAGCAAGCGTAACACTCAGGAGATGACCTCTGCTAACATTATGTTTGTCTGTCTGATGGACTGGATCATGGAGCACTAGTTTGATCTCTGGGGCCTGGAGAACAAGTAGCTAATGTCAAGGAAACACTGTGTGCCCACATAGCTGACTTGTAACTGGACACGCTGAGCTCCAATGCTCAGGTGTGTGCCAGGCTTCACCACTCCAGGAGGAAGGCTGTTCATGCAAGCGCTTTGGGAGAGGATTGCTGATCCCTCCAATGAGATGTCCAGCCTGAGGGTGGTTTGGGGGACCCCTGACACAACAGGCATACTGAAATGAATCACCATCTACTGAGCAAACAGAAGAGGACACTTTTACAGGGTGCATTATCGAGGACTATGGGGGTCCAGCCCCTCGATAGTCCCCTCCCAGGGTCCGCGGAAGGCTCTATCAACCAGCTGAGGATCTATTCTTTAGGGTCGGTAAATCAGTCTACGCACGCAGAGTTCTTTGGTCCATTAGCTTTAATTCTTCTGGCATAACATCCTTTATACACAGCTTCAGCTCTGTTCTCATGTCTAGCTCCTTTCTTGCCTGATTTCTCTCTATATTTATCTACTGTCCCCTCTAAGTTCTATCTTAATTCCTTCATCTAGTTCTGTCCCTTCTAGGTTCTCATCTATCTAGTTCTTTCCCCTATTAGCTCCTCTCCCATCTCCTTCTCTCTCATCTGCTCTTCCTCATCTTGTTCTTCCCCATCTGGCTCTTCCTCATCTTCCATCTCGTTCCTCTAGTCCTCTCTTTTAGCTCTTCAGTCTAGTTCTTCCCCATCTCAGTTCGTTCCTCTCAAGTTCTTACCCATCTAGTTCTTCTATTCTCTTCTCCCCCTCTGTCCTCTGCTTTACAGTTATATATCTCTCCAAAATCACAATCCTCCCCTCCACCCAGGACACTCAGCCTGAACTTCCTCAGGCAGTGATTGTCCACTATCAGGATCAAATGGAGGGTTGATAAGAATTACAAAGAAGGGCACTAGTTGTTAATTACCATTTGTGACCCAAAGGGGAAGTGACTAATGAATCAACTAAAGGCTAAATATGGGTAATATCTAAGAAGAGGGGTCTTACGTGCACAACTATAACCTTAAATGTGTTTGGTAAAGGATGTTAAAAATCTATAAGTTGCTAGGTCAATGGGAGAAAATAAAACTGTCTTCTTTTTTCCTGTGGCTCCTATCTGTCCAAGCTGTCTGCCATTTTTTCTGCAGGGTGGGGAAAGTGTGCTCAGTCTCTAGGCAACCTGTGTACAGCTAGATGCCTCTGGTGATAGCTAAAGGAGATCTGGAACTGGAGGTAAGGTTTGGGAAAGGAGGAAGTTAAGCTTAATTAGCACATCCACCAGGCCTTCTCAAACAGGTAGCCTGGATGCTTAAGTCTGTTCTTAGAGAGTACAGAGGTATCTCTGATAAGGTACTTTCCTCCATCCGGTGATGGACCTGGCCGGATGCTATCAATAATGATAATTACAGGGAGGCTTGAACTGGGAGTTCTGGCTGAGCATAGCTGTTAGCACAGAAGGTTATCTAAATATTCCTAGAAGTGGTTAGGTAAGTAGTTAGAGGTCTATAAAGTTAGTAAGGCTGTAAGAAAGGAGGCCTAAGCTAAATTGTGTAAAACTATTACTTAGTGTCCACCTGGCCTAGGCGGTGTCCTCTTGTGAATTTACTGTAAGTCAGGAGACTTGTACGTGGGCTGCTATCACTTGTTAGTCCTTGGAAGTTGGGCGCCCCCCTGGGTGGTGTCTCCTTGTGGAATTTAAGTCAGGAGACTTTCAGGTGGGTTGTTATCATTGTTAGTCCTTGGCAGTTGGGCGTCCACCTGGGTGGTGTATCCTGTAGTCCTTGAAAGTGGCTAAGGGAGATAACTGGTTCCAGAGAAAGCCTTTCCTGAGACTGTTCTCCAAATTCCTGGAATGTGTACATCTAGAGAGTGATCAGTCCACACTGTTAACCCTTCTTAGGGAAAAATCAATTGGGAAAACTATGAAGGCACACATTATTTTCATAACAGAATACAGCTGATATATAACAAGCCAAGTAACACCAAAAACTCCTTGGGATTTGGCTTCCTCTGGAGGAATTCCATGATCCCTCCAGGTAGTGACTTTGCCATAACCAGCTGAGTTCTTATGATATTCCTGCGGCCCGCAGCAGTGCATGGGAATGATCTGTGTGTTCACTGAACAAAATCATTTGTATTATTATCACCTTTCTTCAATTTGCAGTTATCCAATAGACAACAGCATGGACCCCATCGAGTTATAACTCCAAGGGTACACTGGGAAAGACAGTGTTCAGCTGAAAGGACACTTCCAATATTCCTCCTCATTTCAAATTCTTTCATAATTATCTCCAGCATATTCGCCAAATTATTACTCCCTAAGGAAGACTCTGATCCAAGCCAAGCAATGAAGACTCCTCAGAGGCTTAAGTTAAGTGGCCGGTACTCATTTCTTAATGGTGAGCCTCATTTGAATTTTTCTAATAGTTAATTCTTTATGATCCTCCAGTTTCGGAACCATCAACTCCTTATCAGTTAAACAAAAATCTGCTTGCTGCCTAGTTTTCTTGAAAAAGATTCATGATTCTGGGTGTGCTAGTTAGGTTTTTGTCAACTTGATACAAAGTCAGAGTTATTTGAAAAAGGAATTTCAACTGAGAGTATGCTTCCACTGAACTGCCTGTAGGCCACTCTATGGGGAGTTTCTTAGTTAATGATGGATGTGGGCGGGCCCTCGGCGGGCCCAGCTTCCTAAGGGCAGTGCCTCTCCTGGACAGGTGGTCCTGGGTGGTACCAAAAAGCAAGCTGAGAAAGCCATGGGGAGCAAGCCAGTAAGCAGCACCCCTCCGTGACAATGGGCTCCAAACTATACAATGAAATAAGCCTTTCCTCCCAAGTTGCTTTGGGTCATGATGTTTAGCACAGCAATAAAAACCCGAAGACACCAAGTTATTTGAAAGAATAAGCTTCCAAAAGAGTCATATAAGTAGGTATGTGTGAGTAGGGGGTAGGTGTGTGTGTGTGTGTGTGTGTGTGTGTGTGTGTGTGTGTGTGTATATATATATATGTGTGTGTGTGTGTGTGTGTGTGTGTATGTGTGTGTGTATCTGGTATAGTATGTGTATGATATAGAATGTGGTGTGTTTGTGTGGTGTGGTGTGTGTGTGGTGTGGGATGTGGTGTGCTATGTGTGTGAAGTGTGTGTGTGTGTGTGTTGTATGGAGGGTGAAGTATGTCTGTGTGTGCTCTGTGTGTGTGTATGTGTGTGTGTGTGTGTGTGATGTGTGTGTGTGTGTGTGTGTGTGTGTGTATTCTTTTCCAAGACTGAAGAGACCTAGAGACTAAAGAGACTTGATGCTTTATATTTGCTACCAAATCAGAATGCTGGTTTGACACTATTTAAAAGGAATAAACTAGAGAAAAGTCTCCACCGGCGGGGTGGGGTGGGGTGGGGGGGCTTCCAACAGGGAATCTGCAAACTGAGAATCATAGAACAAGGACAGTATTGGGGGGCAGCTGCCCAGTGCACCAGTGAACTTTAAAATCCACACCTGTAATCCCAGCACTTGGGAGGCTGAAGCAGGACGATTACTATGAACTAAGGCCAATCCAGCTACAGAGGGAGACCATCTCAATTAGAAGCAAACAAAAACAAAAGTATTGCAAGGTGATGGCCCTTCTCTGTCTAAAGAACTGTGAGACTCTCCGTAACTGCGTGCAGTACAAATACAGACGCCGTCATTCAATGTACAGACTTCTTCAGGGCGCATTCTGTGCCATTCCTTAACTTGAATCCTCTGTTCCAGGCACCAGCACTTCCCAAGCTGGAATTCCCTGTGGAGCTTTGCAGGATTGCCCATGCTTCTGCAGGATTGATTAAAGAGTTCAGAGTGGAGGGGGTATGAAGGGGTAGGGGGCAATTCCAGGATTGGTGTCTTCTAACAGCTCTCCAGGTAATTGCACTGTTTTGTATAGGCTAACGTTCCCTGGGTAACAAACAGTTCTGAATTCGTCAGTTTGGAGCTTGTACAGACTCTTCTCCCTATAGTAAACAATGGCAGAGTGTAACTTAACATAGATTCCTTTTATCATGTGTAGGGTTTTCCAATTATGTTGAAGGCTTTTTTGCCTAGGGTTAGATGTGACAGAACATAGATTGATTTCTCAGTTACAAACAAATTCCTTTGCAAGCAAGTCACATTCTTTGTGTCTCCGTTCCCACACAGATTTCCAGGGTGAAGAGGACAGTAGTGCCCTGAGCAACTCTGTTTACTTTAGTCTCTATCAGCAAGGCCAGAGTTACCAGGTGTCTGTTCAATGTAGGTTTAGGAAAATGACGCTATTCCCTTGCCAATCGCTAGCTAAGCAACTGACAAGAGAAACGGATACCAAGCCACATTTTTTTTTTTTTTCGAGACAGGGTTTCTCTGTGTAGCTTTGCGCCTTTCCTGGAACTCACTTGGTAGCCCAGGCTGGCCTCGAACTCACACAGATCCGCCTGGCTCTGCCTCCCGAATGCTGGGATTAAAGGCGTGCGCCACCACTGCCCGGCCTAAGCCACAGCTTTTAAAATAGTGTCCACGAACATTTTCTTCCTTCAGAGACAGAAAGGTCTAAGGCCTCACTCAAGACCGAGACACCTAGACAGAAGACAACGGAACAAGAGAAAAGCTAAACAAATCTAATCGATCCAAATCTGTATGTGACAAAGGAGCTTTCAGAAGTAAAGAACCAGAGACCCAAAGGGTCCATTTGTAAAGCTTAGATTCCATGAAAAGCGGACTAACAGCTAAGTAGGAACACAGCAGGACAAAGGGGCTGATGTAATGTGTAAAATAAAGGGGACGTCCACAAGGCCTGTCTGGATTCTTCACAGCCTTTCCGACAGCTACTTCCTCCAGGAGATAGGGTTGGAATGGGGGAGTTGGTCGTGGTCAGACAGGTAGGTCTGGGCCTGGGCATGGCTCCGTGGGTAAGTGTTTGCAGCACAAGCTGAGGACCTGAGTCCCATCCCTGGGACCCGCGTTGGAAGACTCCTCAAAGTTGGCTTCTGGCTTCCACACGGAAGAAAGGGAGGGGAGGGAGGCGGGGAGGGGAATAATTTGACTGTTAATTTGGAATTTCACTGTAGAAATTTTTGTGAGTCTAAATGCGTCTCTAGTTGTTCAGTTTCTCACCCGTTCATGCCAGTGCCTTCCGCCCCACCCCTTCAAGTACCTTTCAAACGTGGGCATTTCTCTTCCTTTCTCCCCCTTCCTTCCTTTATTTCCCTCTACTTTTTGTTCTTCGGCTGTTGGGAACTGCACCTAAGGCCCAGGAACACCAGGCAAGCCCTGTGTCTCTGAACTTTATCCTCCGCTCCCTTTGAAACTCTTCATTTTGAGGAAGGGTCTCAGGAAGTTGCTCAAGCTGGCCTTGAACTTGCTCTGCCATCCAGGCTGTCCTTGAACTCTCGACCCTCCTGCCTTAGCCTCTTGAGTAGCTGGGCTTACAGGGACACAACACCAGGCCCCGTTATGTGGGGTTTCCCATAAAATGTTTCACTGAGCAGATGTCTTGAGTGTGAAGAAACACAAGGTATATTGTGAGTAAACCAATTAACTATTTCATTTTGATTCAAGGTCAAGCTTTTGCTGTCTGTTTCTTCCTGTAAATCAATTTTAGTAAATCAATTTTAGAGTCTTCTCTTAGCCCCACGAATTGCAAAAATCGTGTTTGTTAGGCTCTCTTTAGGGTGAGAATTTTAGACACACTGGCACCTTGTCATCACAGGAAGTCCTCATGGGGGTGTCCTCTTAGCTTGGTTTTTTACCTTTGGGGTCAGGCAATAACTCCCACTCAGTTTTCTTAAGTCACTGGAAGGAAGATTTTCTAAGCAGTATTCTGTGTTTCCTAGTCTTCACTGGCAGAGCAAAGTCAGCTGGCTTCTGGCTTTTTCCACAGCATTCTCATCCTTGAACAAAAGTCCTACCTGCAGATTCCTACTTCCACACATTTTCCATTTATTCCTCCCGAGCCTACGTCTGAATGTCATCCCAAGGGCCTCTCCTTGGCTTCAAATGTATGTTCCTTAAAAAAAAAAAACTATCTCAAAACTCATATTTAGGGGCTGGAGAGGTGGTTCAGCAGCCAAGAGCACTGGCTGTTCTTGCCGAGGACCCAGGTTTGATTCTCAGTATACACATGGTGGTTCATAACCATCTGTAACTCCAGTCCCAAGGGATATGACACCCTCCTCTGTCCTCCTTGGGTGCCAGGCAAGCCTACGGTGTTTAGACATACATGCAGACAAAACATCCATCCATACAAAATAAAATAAAGATAAAACTTAAAAATAGTATTTACATCAAAAGTTGACCATGCTCCCTTCTATGATCTATTCCTTAATTCTTTCTCCATAAATAGGCAGAACTTTTATTATTATTATTATTATAGTCTGAAGACAAGTCGAGTTATCTGAAATTTTTGAACCCAGTGCTGATTTTCAGATTTGTGCCCATGAGAGGGAAGAGGATACTAGAAACTTTTAATGAAAATAGAGAAAAGAGACTACGGCCATACCACCCTGAATGCGCCTGATCCTCGTCTGATCTCAGAAGCTAAGCAGGGTTGGGCCTGGTTAGTACTTGAATGGGAGACCGCCTGGGAATACCAGGTGCTGTAGGCTATAAAAAAAAAAGAAAAGAAAAGAAAAAGAAAATAGAGAAAAATAAAATAGACCCCAAAACTTATACAAATGAGGGTGGTATCCTTTTGAGAATGATTACTATCAACTTTGGCAAGAAAAGCAAAGCACTGCTTACTATACAATGTTAAGAGGAGCAAGTAGAATAAAGTAGACCCACAGAACAGTTTCAACTTAAGAGCTCTTCGAAGGAGTGGTTTTTGAACTTTATCTCCACCAACAAACAGGTGAGGAGAGAGACGAACACAAGAGGCAAGCTCCACTCTGCTATCTGCTGCCTGCAGAGCAAGAGAAGCCAGGCTCGGTGGAAGCGAGCATCTCCCCTCCACGGCTAAGGCCAGTGTGCTACCCATGTACAGAAAGATGGTCTGGAAGCTACTGAGATCACGTCTGGATGATGCCACTAGGCTCATATCAACAAGGAACAGAGGCTAGGATTCATGTAACCCAGTGAATAGTTAAAAGCAGCCAGGGTTACGTCAACTAAATCAATAGTTATTAGCCAATTATTAAACCAAGTCATGTATATGTGTATATATATGTATAAAGACATATATACATATTTGTATATTCATTATTTACCTCTAAAGATTAATACCACTTTTAGAGATCCAGGAAAGCCCCTTCGAGTGCTCAGAACATTGTGGAACCCAGCTCTGCATGTCTCAGCTTCTTCAGTTCCTCGTGGTCCCGAACGTGATGTGACAAACTTCCCTCTCTTTATTCAGTATTCACAGAGAGATGGAATCTAGGACCAAGCATTTCATATCTCTCTCTCTCTCTCTCTCTCTCTCTCTCTCTCTCTCTCTCTCTCTCTCACTCACTAACATTGTTTTTAAATGGCAAAACTCTAAAGAACATAATTTAGAAGACTGTGTTGTTTTATCATCACCAGAAAATGGACTTTCTAAGCTAAATTCTCCCTTGAGTCATGTTTGACAACAAAAAACTCTGAGCATTTTATAGTTGTAGCCAACAATAATAGCACTTATTCTTATTTGGAATAAAATCAGAGAGACCACGTTTTCTACGTCCTTCTCGGAGTTTCTGGTTCTGATCGTGAGAAGAAACACTAAGGGCATCAGTAGTTTTTGACCTTCATGTCTGATGGTCTCTTGCCAGTCGCCTGCACTCTGAAGTAAGAAGTGAGCACCGTGAAGCGGCGCTCAGAGCTTTGTCTATGAGTCACTCGTCCTAGCCAAGCCCTGATTTCCTTCCGTGTCAAAGTCTTCCCTACCAGAATTTCACTAAATGGCAGCATGTGTGAAAATTATCACAGTGGTTTTAAAAATAGTAGCTGCCTTTATGGGTGTTTTTCTGATCAGTTAGACTTCCGCTTTGGGTGAGAAAACCATATCCCTCTACAGTTTGGTTTTCTAAATCTGTTGTGTAGCTCATCCGACTTCACTTAGTCCTCAGGTGTATCTCTATGTCATCAGTAGCTATAATTAATCCCCCCACACACACACACCCTTTATAGAGAAAGTAGCATATACCCAGAGAAGCCAGGTAGCTTCCAAAGAGTGAACAGCAGGCTGGGCAGCATCAGTGAGATCCTAGAGCTCACGCCCAGGATTTTTACTGCAGAATTTCTTAAACCTTTCCTACTTGAGACCCCTTTGTGCAGGAGAAATTTTTACACAGCCTCGGATATATAGTTATAGAAAACAGGTATGCAGCCAGATGGTGGTAATACATATCTTTAATCCCAGTGCTCGGGAGTTAGAGCCAGGTGGATGTCTGTGAGTTCGAGGCCAGCCTGGTCTACAGAGTGAGATCCAGGACAGCCCCCAAAACTACATAGAGAAACCTTGTCTAAAAGAAAGAAAGAAAAGAAAACAGGTATGCAAATCAAGCATTCAATGATAAGAAATTTATTTGAAAATAATACTTTGGCATACCTGTAGTCCCACTACTTATTAAAGATGAAAGCATATCTGTAAACTAATGAGATGTGGTGGTGCATGACTTTAATCCCAGCACTCGGGAGGCAGAGGCAAGAGGATCTCCAGGAGTTCCAGGACAGCCTAGTAGTCTACATAGTGAATTCCAGGACAGCCAGGGCTATATAGAGAGACCTTGTCTCAAAAAAAATAATAATAATTTTGGCTGAATATTTGATGGTGTGGAATATAGAACGTCTTCAACACTTTCCAGAGTTGATGGATATTTTAATTTTATAAGCATCGATGTTGAGAACAGTGCATTGTATAGAAACACAGTACAAAGCCCAGAAGTATGTCTATAGCCATTTTAGAAAATGTTGGAAATTCTATCTTAATCCCAAGACAAGATCCATTTAATGATTATATGACTCTAGTCAGTGTCTCATGGAGAAAACTTTAAAATTAAGTATGCTGACAATACAGTTCTAAGATGTATTAACTTATTACATGCTGTGAAATGATGGTAGAGAATATCAAAAGTCTTTGTTTTCTATAATTAGATGATCCCATCTCCACAGGAGCAGAAAATGTTGTGTGCACGGTGACGATGCTACAATCCATCACCTTGCGATAGTCTACAACCTGAATCAAAGCGTTTCAAGCCCCATCGATCAGCACTGCATTGTGTGGAGGCAACACAAGACAGAGCAAGAGTGTTGTTTGAATTTCTAATGGTCTTATAATAAAACACTCAGAGCCAGATATTGGGGTGAAAGCTGAAAGATCAGGGAAGGAGAGCGAGCCACAGCCAGCCTCACCTTGCCAACTCCTCAGCCAATCCTGTTTCCCTGAATCCTCAGACTGAAAGCCTTTGAGTCCTCACCCAAAAGGGTCTCAGCTGAGCTGAACTTTTTCTAATCTCCTCAAACCTTATACACATCTTTCTCCGCCCAGTCATGTCATTTCCTGGGATTAAAGGCATGTGTCCTTCCCAGTACTGGGATTAAAGGTGTGTGCTACCACTGTCTGGCTGTTTCCAGTGTGGCCTTGAACTCATAGAGCTCCAGACGGATGTTTACCTCCCAAGTGATAGGATTAAGAGTGTGTGCCACCACTGCCTGACCTCTATGCCTAATCTAGTGGCTGGCTCTGTCCTCTGATCCTCAGGCAAGTTTATTAGGATACACAACGTATCACCACACAAGAGTGTCAGAATCCAGGCTTCGGTGAAGCCGTGAGACGCAACAGGGGTAAGTGCTCTCAGAAACACCTAGAATTCATGATGCATTTTATTTTGAGTTAATTTTCAGGCGTACATTCAGAAACCTTTAATTGTTGCCAGACTTTTCATGACCTCCACATGTTGACTCATGACCCACATGAGTTTAAGGTTCGTTCCTGGTCAGCAGGTAAAGGTATTTGCTGCCAGGGTTGAAAAACAGAGTTCCATCCCCAGCACCCACATAGTGGAAAAAGAAAACCGACTCCCACAAGATGCCCTCTGACCTCCACATGCATGCCATGATACATGCACTTATACATATACATACACACACACACAAAAAAAAAAGTCTCCAAAATGTATGTTCTAATGCTGCCGCAGATACAATGAAGGGAAAGGGGGTTGACTACTGAAATGTCTGATCTTGCTCAAGCTGGTTTTAGTGAGAACCCTCCAAGCATGACTAGTTTTATCTTGCTCTTCACATATCCTGAGGGAGAGACAGACCTTCAGTTACTAAGAAGTCTCCCAACTTCTAGAGAAAAGCTGCCTGATAATAAGACATGGTCCAAATGCATAAATCCTATATGAACCCACTCTTAGGATTTGGTTGGTTCATTAGCATTTATGAAATGTTTGGGATCTCATGAGTAAACTCCCAAGTGGTACCTGTATCTGTGTTCCTCTCTTTGAAGGCTCAGCTGTAACAGAAGGAAGTTCAGTGTGCGTCACTCGCACGGAGTGGGTTTTCTCTACTTCCACAGCCTTCCCTGGCTACTCCCCACTGACCACCACCCAAGAGGACCACATTCCAACGCTATTACATCTTCCCACGAGCCCCGCCTTCTCCAATATACCACTCAGACACGCTCTCTAACACTCACTGAAACAACTCTCTTTCAAGACGGATTCCTTTCCTACCCTGGCCTCCGTGGCAGCCTACCATCCTCTTTATTATACTTTCCCCTTCTGTGTAGGCTTGTGTGTTAAAATTCTCCACCAAACTGAGGACTGTTTGAAGGGAAAATTAATATATCATTCAGCTCCAGAGCTCTTCTTAGTGTTTGATCTATGAAATATACTGGGCTTAAAAGCTGCATGGCATGCTAAAAAGAACTCACATTACTCTTTAGACATCTAAGAGGGGGAAAAAAAGCCTTAGATCTTGAGTTTAAGACCAGCCTTGGCTCAGAGACCTGACGCCCTCTCGCTCCCCCCTCCCAACACACACACTTTGCAAATTTCCATATATCTATCCAGAAGGGTCTATATGATTGGCAAATACTGATATAAAAGTAGGTTCATAATCAAGAAAGAAGGATAGTAACACACACCGACAGGGAATGAAATAGCAAGGGATCAATTGTTTATAAGTCATATTGCAAAAAAAAATCAATATTTTTCCATAAAACTTTTCATTAAATGAGAAATATTTATACAAATCAAACTGTGTAACATATCTAACATTTGTCTTTTGATCATTCACATACAGTGTTTGGTAAACCAAAGCAACTGAGTCTTGAACAACTGTCAAAGACAATGCTGCTAGATTTTAGAATATAATATTTGACAATATCCTGAAGCCTTGAGGACAGTGTAAGTCACCAGGAAGGCAGTGCTCACATATGACCCTCTTAGGTGACATCACAAAGAAGATGCATCCTCTAGTTGCCCGGTCTCTAGAAGCCTAGAATTAATTCTTTTACTCATTTCCAAATGCAATGCATAGGTAACACCTTTGTCTTTGACAAATTTAAGCTTATTAATTTTTTCCTCTGACAAAACATATCAGTGTAATCCATCTCAAAATTTAAAGTACATGCACTCTTATCCTTGAAAACATGTCTTCGTCTCCATTCTTTTCTTTCTTTCTTTCTTTCTTTCTTTCTTTCTTTTTTTGTTGTTTTATTTTGTTTTGTTTTGTTTTTCGAGACAGGGTTCCTCTGTGTAGTTTTGCGACTTTCCTGGATCTCGCTCTGACTAGGCTGGCCTCAAACTCACAGAGATCCACCTGCCTCTGCCTCCCGAGTGCTGGGATTAAAGCCATGCACCATCACTGCCCGGCTTCCATTATTTTCTTAATGTTTATTTTTGATTCACTTGTAACTTAGGCAGTTACCCTTATAGTCTCTTGAAATTTTAAATTTTGTTGTTGTTGGTTTTGTTTTTGCTGTTGCTATTGTTTTTTCAAGAGAGGTTTTTCTCTGTGTAGCCCTGACTGTCCTGGAACTCAATCTTGTAGACCAGGCTGACCTTGAACTCTGGGATCCACCTGCCTCTCCCTCTTGAGTGTTGGGGTTAAAGGTGTGTGCCACCCCTGCCCAGCTGAAAGCTTAGTTTTAAAAGCTTTGTCAGCATATTCTATCTGGAAAATAATAGTATGTGAACATCTGTCTAGGTCAGTTGCATTCTGGAAAGGACTGTGATTTCAAGGCAGCTTCCCTGGTAAATTTCCAATAACCACCATGAAATGTGAGGTAGTAGATGAGGTCAAGAGACGGTTTAGAAAACATTCGGGGAGAAGAATCAGAGGTTATCACACACTTGAAAGGAATAATCCTCAAGATTCAAACCCTCCATAATTCTTTTTGTCCATGCACTCTCTTATGAAAACAGTCTGGTTTAAGCAGAAGCCAGCCCATAAAGCTCACGAATAACTCAGATTCTTACACTGGAAAGCAGCCAGTTACCCAGGGACCAAATTCCTGTTTACTTGAAGGGAATGTGGGAGAGCAGCTGCCTGCCAGTAGCTGTGAGGGCGGTGAAAACAGCCAGGGGCTATCACAAGGAGGAAATCACGGGGCATGTTAATTTATGAACTGCAAGGACAGAGATTAATTAAACACTGGGCAAGGAAACTTCAGAGGGTGGCTTTGAACTCAGAGTCTAAGCTGAGAACTCTTTGAGAGTAAACTATTTGCGTGAAGAGTGGCACACCGCTGTTTCTTAGCTCTTTTTAATAATCAGTACCATTCCATTGATTTCCTACTTAGGAAATGCAAATATATTTCAATGTGATTGCCTAGTCTGCTATAACTGATAAAGGGAAATTCAAAGTGAAAAGAGAAAGAATTTGGGGTCCACTGCTGAGAATCACAGAGTCAGGGTGACTGGCTCTGCCTTATTGGTTGTGGATTACCCTAGTGCCGTATCTCAGGGGCTCGAGTCTGCTCTAAAGCTATTTGTCCACATTTAGAACTTGAGGAATTTCCACCAAAGAGGAAAAAAACCGACCATCCAGCCTGTATCACAGATGGCGAGAGCAGAGATGAGCCTGCTCTTTAAGAGGTATACACCTTCGCAAATGGTATAGATCATATTTCATCATGTACCCATATGAAAGTCTTAGGAATAAGTAAAGAAAACACTTTTTAAGACAAGGGATTAACATTAATTCATGAATGGCATTCACGGTAGCTCTAAATGACAACTCTGTCACCAATATCTTCTAAGTTATGACAAGAACAGCCATACACTGGCACAGGAGGCTGTCACTGTGATAGCCTTAAGTCCTGTGTCACCAGTTTTATAGCTGGGTGGTGTCTTAGGGTTTCGATTGCTGTTATAAAAAAAAAAAAAAAAAAAAAAAAACAATCATGCCCAGCCAGGTGTGGTGGCACATGCCTTTAATTCCCACACTCAGGAGGCAGAGGTAAGAAGACCTCTGTGAGTTCCAGGCCAGCCTGGTCTACAAAGCGAGTCCAGGACAGCCAGAGCTGTTACACTAAGAAAGCTTGTCTCAAAAAACAAAAACAAAAACAAACAAAAAAAGAAAAAGAAAAACACCCACCAGGACCCAAAGCAACTCAGGGAGAGAAGCGTGTATTTCAGCTTATATTTCCACATCACAGTTGAATACTGCTTACTGGCTTGATTCTCGTGGTTTGCTCAGGATGCTTATAGCACCCAGGACCACCACCCCAGAGTGGCATTGCCCACAGTAGGTTAGGCCCTCCACATCAAACATCAACTGAGGAAATACCACACGGGCTTGTCCACAGGCCAAGCTGGAGAGGACCTTTTTTTTTTTTTTTTTTTTTTTTTTTTGAGTTGACGTTCCCCTTTCCCAAATGGCTCTAGCTTATGCCAAGTTAATATAAAACTAGCCAGGCACAAGTGGAGTTTATAAGGAAGCCATCGCTGAAATGATTTTCCTTCCTCTTGCTAACATTTTATATCAAGGTTGCAACACATTGGAAAGTTGAAATGTGTGTTCCATATGCCCCATCTTGGAAGACTCTGAGGAAGTTTGCAATGTTTTCTTAGGGAACATGAGAAAGAGCCTGCCAGGTCCAGAACGCAGACACTTTATCCATTAGTACTTGAAATGGAGTCAAATGGAATGCACACAGTGGTGCTGGGAGGTCTGGGCGACTGCAGAAGTTAAATGCATCAATACACTAATGGAAGACAAGCACTCAACCAACTGCAAAGCTGAAGCCTTGAAAAGAGGCAATCAGATGCCATTTCTTTCCTTTTTTGAAATAATAAAGGCTAATTAAACAACTATTCAAGTCTATATATAGTCTGAGTAATATGTGCATTATCCTTCAGATTTTCTCAATGTTTACTTTTCTTTCTTTTTTTTTGCATAATCCCCCCCCCACACACACACACACAAAGGAGGATACTTTCAACATGTCTCCAGATTACAACCAGGAAGAAAAATTAGTTTTAGTGAGTTTCCTAAGGAGGAAGCAACAATATGGTGAATTATGCTTGGGACCCTGTATTTATTTCTCTTGTTCTCTACCTTCCTGGTAACAGTGACCTCAAAGAATACTGTAGAACATGGTTACCCCTGTCATGACACTTCATGACACTTCAGACAGCCTAAGTTTCCTTTGGAGCCTTTGTGAATGTCATTCAGAATTCATTCACCTTGACTCTTGATGTTGTTAAGCCATTTGTTTATGTTTCTAGCTTGTGATGGCCCTTGAAACAGGAGTTTCATGGCCCATGAGAGAGACAGAGACAGAGACAGAGACAGAGACAGACAGAGGGGGGAGGGGAAGGGAGATCTCTTACAGCTACCTCTTATGGATAGAGCAAAGAGATAAATAGGGAGAGAAAAAGAAAGATCCAGAGCATGATGTAATGGCCTGGGGAGCCAGACTTGAATCTGACCTTGAAACAAGAGACTTCTGGTGACTGAGGAATAGTTCATATTTGCGGGGAGAGGGTCATTGGAAAACAGTGACTGGTATGTACTAGGACCACAATAAATGTGTTGTTTGGGGAAAAAAAATGGATGTGTGGATGAATGGATGTGTGTATGCATGCCTAGATGGGTGAGTGCTAGTCATGAGGGACCAGGAGGAAGCCAAAGGAAACAACTCTCCTAAATCATCATTTTGACAGGAATGGAGTACATTTCCCTACTAGGTTCCCACCACTGGATTCCTTGCAAAGCTCTTAGTGGATGAACTGATTGTAGACGTCAGCTCTTTGAGTTCCTTTTGAAATGTGCTTACAGTTCTGCAGGAATTCTTTGCTTTCATTAAAGATTGAAGGATAAATATTTTAGCTGGAGATGTAACAAAATATAAGTTTAGTGTAAAGTGATAGAAACTATTGTGAGAAATACATCAATTTACCTACAGAACATAGCTATATAAAGAAATGAGCAAGAAACCAACACAGATAAACCAGGGAGAATCAAAGCACAATGGGGCATTGTACTTAAGAAACTTCTACTACCGGATGGTGGCAGCACACACCTTGAAACCCAGGACTAAGGATTCAGAGGCAGGTGAATCTGAGTTCAAGGCCAGCCTGGTTTACAGAACGAGTACCAGGACAGCCAGGACTACACAGAGAAACCCTGTCTCAAAAAATGAAAGCAAAAATAAAATAAAATAAAACAAAATAAAAAAGGAACTTTTACTGTGGGTGTTGGGCAAAGCACACACTTGGAGACTCCTGCAGAACACTAAATGCCCATTCCCTCTGGTCTTTCATTTATTCCAACAAGTTCATTCCTTGGCAAGCACACAGCATCTTAGGGACCTGTGGGTTTACTGTTTCGCATTAAATCTGGGATACCATGCCATGCAGTCAACCTTTCTGTGTCTTGGTTTCCCTATCTGTCAGTGCAGTTACTACATGTGTAGAACTACCTAACATACAGTAGCTCTGTGAACTACATGACTTCCAAATAGAAATTCCACCCCATCCTTCTGTCCCATTCAGCCAATCACTTAAGCATTAACCAAAAGCTATACGTATTCGACAGAGATATTAAATTCAACCTGCCCCAAACGAATTCTCATATTCTTCTCAAAACCTTTCTCCATTGTACATTTTACATTTTCTATAATTTAGAGAACTAAGTGAATTGGAAGCTCACGTTGTGCTCTTAATTTCGATAGAATTCTGAGAGCTTTCTTCCTCTACTCTTAGGGTGAGGAGATTAGAGAGAACACAAAGTCCTGACACAGAATTGTCTGCAAAGAAAACTGCATGTGAAATTTATAACCGAATGGGAAGGAAAATGGGTTGTTTTGAACTTATTTCAGAAGTGTATTTACTTTCTTGTTTATTCATTTGTTTATTTATTCGGTGCTGTTGATTATTTCTTTGTAAATGTTTACATTCATTTAAATACTCCCCAGTACAAGTAGTTCTGACTGCCAAATATGTTATGGCATTAAACTTTTTTCTTTCTAATGCTTCTTCATTATGTTTATTGGTACACATGTTTGGAATGTTTAAATGTTTCGTCTTTTAGTGGCAATTAAGAAAGAAATAAACACTAAATCTCCCTCAAGCCACAGCAATAAATCCATAGGTCTAAATGTCAGGAGAAACAATTCTTTCTGCTAACCAGACAAAGCTGAGATTTTTACATCACAGGGATGTCCCGGAGTCTTCAGATACAATGTTTATACTAGAAAGCTGAAATAAACAGGTCCTTCCATATGTAAAAACATTAGAGTCTTACATTTGAAGAAAAATACAAAAAGCTTTTTGTTATTGTGCTGGTGGCCTGTCATACATAATTCCCTCTCACCAGTAGACACACAGATATTGTTTATTATTTTTAGAAATATGTACATGCTGTGGATGCCAGGCTGTAGCTCACCAAAGCTGGTGCTTTGTGATGGACATGGAGTACAGTGTTCACCTTGTCTTCTGACATTCCAGAGGCCACCCACATCCACACAGTCAGACTTCTTGGAAAACTGCTCTGGTCATGGCCCAGTGCTCAGTAAGTATTCAGGAGCTTCCCAAGGCTCAAGGCTGCTGTGGGGCAGGAGTAGAAACAGAATCATAAAATAAATGCCTTTCACATGACTGATCTCAGAGCACCACTGGACCTCCACGAGCAGGTAAATCAACGGAAGCCCTGCTCTCTCTCCCCACAACCTTTCCCACTTCCAGCTGGAGAGTCCCGTGAGTCTTACTGAAATAGAATCTCCCGTTTGACTTTGTTTTTTCTTCTGGGATAATTAACATTTACATGTTTTTTGTTTTGTTTTGTTTTGTTTTTTTTTTGGTTTTTTGAGACAGGGTTTCTCTGTGTAGCTTTGCGCCTTTCCTGGAACTCACTTGGTAGTCCAGGCTGGCCTCGAACTCCCAGAGATCCGCCTGGCTCTGCCTCCCGAGTGCTGGGATTAAAGGCGTGCGCCACCACCGCCCGGCCTCATTTACATGTTTGTTTGTTTTTTTTTTTTTTAAATAATGAGGTTTCCTTTTTCTAGAGGCCCAGCTAAGCAGGTCAAATCCAGCCAAGGTACCCATGTCACTTATGAGCAGCAACCAGTTAATTCAGTAAAAGATTAAAAAGTGGGATGCTAAGGCCGGGCGGTGGGGGCGCACGCCTTTAATCCCAGCACTCGGGAGGCAGAGCCAGGCGGATCTCTGGGAGTTCGAGGCCAGCCTGGACTACCAAGTGAGTTCCAGGAAAGGCGCAAAGCTACACAGAGAAACCCTGTCTTGAAAAAACCAAAAAAAAAAAAAAAAAAGTGGGATGCTAATCCTACATCAAGGAGGTACAGATTAAAACTACATTAACATTCCATTTCACTCCAGTCGGAATGACCATCGTCAGGAGTACAGATAACAACAAACGCTGGTGTGGATGTGGAGAAGGGGGGAAACACTTTTATAGAAATCGTTAGGAGGTTTCTCAGGAATACCATATGGCCCCACCACACTACTCCTGGCAATATACCCTAAGGACTCTATTTCTTTTTTTTTGTTGTTGTTGTTGTTTTGTTTTGTTTTGTTTTGTTTTTCGAGACAGGGTTTCTCTGTGTAGCTTTGCGCCTTTCCTGGAACTCACTTGGTAGCCCAGGCTGGCCTCGAACTCACAGAGATCCGCCTGCCTCTGCCTCCGAAGTGCTGGGATTAAAGGCGTGCGCCACCACCGCCCGGCAGGACTCTATTTCTTAATACAGAAATACTTACATATACATGTTCATTGATGCTCTACTAACAAAAACTAGGAAATGTAATCAACTTAGATGTCTAGAAACTAATGAATGGATAATGAAAATGTGATATATATATAAATATATAATATATGTATATGAATATTACTCAGCTGCAAAGAAAAGTGAAAGCATGAAGTTTGTAAGCAGATGGATGGAGCTAGAAAAAAGAAGTATAGAGTGAGGTCACCCAGAAGAAGAAGAAGACAGATTTCACATGTTCTCTGTCTTATGAGGGCCCTAGCTTCAAAACTTTTGTTTTGTTTGTTTAACATGGTTAAATGTGGAACCTAGGAAACCAGAACCATTGGCAGCCTAGGGGATGAATTAAGACTTGGGGGGATAATAGAGATATAGGTGAAATAGGAGTAGATGGGAGAATGCTAGGGGCAGAAGGGCTTGAGCTGCTAGTAGAGTGAGGGGGTGGGGAAGTGAGGGACCAGGCAAAGGCTTAGCCACAATGAAGTAGTGTTGCTGGAGGGCTTCTCTCCAGGTTCCCCAAGCCCCGCAGTCCCACAATCCACTTATAAAATAATCACTCAGACGCTTATATCACTTATAAACTGTATGGCCGTGGCAGGCTTCTTGCTAACTGTTCTTATATCTTAAATTAACCCATTTCTATAAATCTATACCTTGCCACATGGCTGGTGGCTTACCGGCGTCTTCACATGCTGCTTCTCCTGGCGGTGGCTGCAGTGTCTCTCTCCTCAGCCTTCCGCTTCCCAGAATTCTCCTCTCTCCTTGTCCCACCTACTTCCTGCCTGGTCACTGGCCATCAGTGTTTTATTTATATAGAACAATATCCACAGCACTTCCCCTTTTTTCTTTTTTTTTTTAAAAAAAGGAAGGTTTTAACTTTAACATGGTAAAATTACATATAACAAAACAATTATTGAGCAAGAATAACAGTTACAATATTAAAGAAGATGTCCTAGCTATCTTATATTTGTGAGTTTAAGGTTTCATATCTAACTTATCTTTTATCATAACTGAGGAAATTACAACTATCTAGTTTTCAACCACATCAAAGACCTGAGAAGGAACATAATGGTACCTGAGAAATGGTAGATGGATGCAAGCAACTTTCGGAAATCTTGCAAAAGTAGACCAAGACAGCTGGCAGCCTGGACAGTCACCTAATGTTTTTCAGCATTGTTGGTGCATTCAAATTGGCTACAGGCCTAGAATATCTGACAGACCATTTTCAGAAGCAGGAATTTTGAGAGACCATCTATCCTGTCTTGGCAGAGTACAGTGGTCGCTTTCCTTGTGTCCCGCTTGTCCAGAAAGGACAGCATTGCATTTGTACTGTCAGCCATCAAGGCAAGGGCAGTTCTTTGCCCAGTAGGCCATTTTGTGCCAAAAAGACAAACTTCCAAATGGAAATGTCTTAGAAGCCCAACATTCTCTCGGGATCAAATTGGTGCAGCCAGGAGCAATTGTGTCTCACATCAACAGAATTCTAAGTTATTTAAATGCCATATTCTCTAGGTCTATGAAGTGTTTGAAGATTACCTATCTATCTGAAATATATCTATGTATACCTAGAAGACTTAACTAACATGGCTACAAATATGATTATCATAGATGACTGATTATTAATCTTTTTTTTTTTTTTTTTTTTTTTTTTTTTTTTGGTTTTTCGAGACAGGGTTTCTCTGTGTAGCTTTGCGCCTTTCCTGGAACTCACTTGGTAGTCCAGGCTGGCCTCGAACTCACAGAAATCCGCCTGCCTCTGCCTCCCGAGTGCTGGGATTAAAGGCGTGCGCCACCACCGCCCGGCTCTATTTTTTAATTATCCATTACAATTTTAAATGAGTTACATAAACATAATACCTCAAACAAGAATAGAAATACATATATACAGTATAACAAAATTAACTTCAAGTTTGTATCAATAAACTAAAATCTATACCAATGTAAAACATTTTAAACAAGTTGTTCTTTAAAAGTAGATTCATTAATCTACCCTTTTATCTTATCATCTCTATATCCTCCTATATATTTATATCATATCCCCTTTTCTTTTTAGAAAGAGATCACATTTATAATCAACCTGTTTTAAATAAAAATATTGGTTTTTCTCTGTCCCACACCAGAGGGCTCTTCTGATTTGGGACACAAGAATCTTTTAACCATTTATTTTTTTAATATGTCTGGGTTTAGAGGGGGAGTGAGCCAATTCCACCTCTAAAGCCAGCTTGGTATATTTGGGAATTTGGGCGTAGTAGCATCTCTTACTACTTCCTGCTGGAGGGGGGCACTGTATCTTATGGGGATACAAAGAAAATTTTAGGCCTATGGGGTAGTCCTTGAGGCTGTATTGTATGAACCAGTTGCCTTGAAACTGCTCTGGATGTTGGATCATCTGGGCCATGGTGTCATCGGAGACCTTTCAGGGGGTCTTGGCTGGTGAAACCTGATGTATCTTAATCTGGAACAAATCCACAGCCTCTGGCTTTCTGTGGAAACAAAAGCAGAACCTCTTTTCCAAAGCAACATATCCTTAAATCCAAATTTTGAAGTCAAGGTACCTTTAAAATATACATTTTGGCATAACTCAACAGCTTTTGCAATCAAATGTTTTTCTTCAGTTACAAATATCAAAGACAACATAATCCAGATTCTCTGTGTGGTAGCCATCTTTACGTGGCTTATTTATCTTAATTTATCTTTTTTTGTCTCTTTTAAGCCTACATATTGTGAATCTATTGCTTTAAACTGTAGTATTTTAAGACTGAAACGGCGCTGTGGCTGCTGGCTCCGCCCACTTCAGCTTCCCAACATGGCGGTGGTACGTTTTCTGCCAGTTCTGTGAGTCATCAAGTCTCAGAAATAGTGGGTCTAAGCTTTTATCAAAGCAGTGTGTAGCCCAGAAACCTCTTTTTTTTTTTTTTTTTTTTTTTTTAATACTAGTAAAGACTAAATCTACCACACAGCTTAATGTGCCGCTGGCAGACGCCTCATTTCCGCCATACTGCCGGTCAAACGCACCCGCCAGGAACCCGCCAGTGTTCAAACCTGCATTTTGCGGCGTCTAGCTGCCCGTATGAGACAAGAAGCAGGAACCTGGTTTGGGCTCTGTTTAGAATTGGTTATTAAATATTCTCAGGTTTGAGGTGGAAACTCGAGCCGTTGGGCGCCATTTGTAGCTGGAGGGCTTCTCTCCAGGTTCCCCAAGCCCCGCAGCCCCACAATCCACTTATAAAATAATCACTCAGACGCTTATATCACTTATAAACTGTATGGCCGTGGCAGGCTTCTTGCTAATTGTCCTTTTATCTTAAATTAACCCATTTCTATAAATCTATACCTTGCCACGTGGCTGGTGGCTTACCGGCGTCTTCACATGCTGCTTCTCCTGGCGGTGGCTGCAGTGTCTCTCCTCCAGCCTTCCGCTTCCCAGAATTCTCCTCTCTCCTTGTCCCACCTACTTCCTGCCTGGTCATTGGCCATCAGTGTTTTATTTATATAGAACAATATCCACAGCAAAGCAGACATGAAGAAGCTACTTAGATATTAGTGATCTTGTAATCCAAGTTAAAAAAAATACGTGTGTGTGTGTGTGTGTGTGTGTGTGTGTGTGTGTGATAAGAAGGGATAGTAGAACGTATGTGATGTCAAATAACAGAGGGCGAATACTAGGCTAATGGTTTAAGTTGGCATGGGAATGGGGGAGTGGGAAAAAGGGTAAGGGTGGTTTAACTAAAACTAAGCGTATATGAAGAAGCCTTATGAAACCACACTGGCTTGTTAGCTAACTAACAATATCATTTTAAAACCCAGTTTGAACAGAAGTACTCCACATTTGCCGGGCGGTGGTGGCTCACGCCTTTAATCCCAGCACTCGGGAGGCAGAGCCAGGCGGATCTCTGTGAGTTCGAGGCCAGCCTGGGCTACCAAGTGAGTTCCAGGAAAGGCGCAAAGCTACACAGAGAAACCCTGTCTCGAAAAACCAAAAAAAAAAAAAAAGAAGTACTCCACATTAGTGAACAATACTACTCTACTCCAAGAAGCAATGAAAAGTCTTAGTACCAGACATGGCTTACCTCCCTATGAGTCAGGGAAGCCCCAGAAGGCTCTAAAACAATATGCTTGCTCGTGGCTGCCTGCCATAACTAGATGGTAAGATTCTGCTGAAGACACCGAATGTTTTGTGTGTAGGCCACAGAGAAATCAGTCCTGAACTGTTCAGGAAACTCTTCCAGCTAGATAGCCTCCCTGGTGCTGGAAGGTGTTGTACGGGCTGCTGGGGGAGAAAGGGCATCGATGGCCATACCTAGCACTGGACCTCACATGCTATAATATCAACCCGATAGGCAAGATGTTTCCTCTGCTGCAATAGGGGCAAGACAGTCAGGGGCTGTAACCAACCACTCTCCTGATTGGATCTGAGGTCTTCTCCACAGCAGGGGATTCCTGTTTGATGCTGTAAACATGGTCAAAAAAGCCATGGCTAGGGAAGTGATGGGTCCTAGAGGAGAACCTATTGTTGTTTATAATAGTCCTGCTGTCAGATTGACTTCTAAATATTTATGTTTCTATCCATAGATTTTCATCGCTTCCAACCTTGGTCAGAGAAGCTTCCTATTGCAATGGGTAGTGGTTAATGCAGAAACACATTACTGTTCAAAGTACTCAGCATTAAGTGATTGTGATAGCAATACCATCTCCCACAGGAGGGGGGCAGAACGAATGTAAGAGGCAGAGGACGGGGAGGAGGGTTGTGAAATGTTGTTTGCTGCATCTGACAAGGCTATTACATACATGAATTAACAGCAGCTGTGGTTACCTACACAAGACCGGCATAAGATCAAGCCAGTTAAAAATCCCAGCATGGAGAGGAGAGGGGCTCACAAGGCCCCACCCCTAGCTGAGGAGTTGACGGTTAATGGTTTGGGGTGAGGGTTGCTTTTCTGGTAGGTTCTCCATGCCTCAGTGAATGGCCCACTCCTGTGCATGGACAAGTAGCATTAGTTGGATTCATATATATATATATAAAGTGAGTGAGAGAGAGAGAGAGAGAACATGAAGTTTAGAGGGAGATATGATGGAGGCAAGGGTCCTGAAGGGAGTTGGAAGGGAGGAGTGAGGGATGAATATGATTAAGATACATTATATATATATATATATATATATATATATATATATATGAAATTTTGAAAGAATAAATTAACCAAACATGATGGAAGCCAGATTCATTTTTTTCTCCTTTGGACCTCAGGTGCACAAGTTGAGTTTACCTTGACTCCATCCCCACACGCTATGGCCACAGGCTTCTGCAAAATCCCATCCTCATTTAATTTTCTTCCTCTTCATCCTCTATTCTCACTTCCCTCCTCCTGAGGAGACACCATTCCAACTTCTCTAATGTGGGTCAGATACGGGTGCATCTCAAAAAGCCACAGCACTCTTTTTTTCTCTGTAGATTCTAATTTGCATAAACGATAGGCCATCGCTTGACTTCCCTTTCCCTCTCGACACTGAGCTTTTTTAGATGTGTCCATTTTCCTGTTTGCCATGACTTCCAGATACAACAGAGTACTCTCCTGTGCATTCCCAACCTACTCTTCATCCGTTTTCAAGTAATAGATACTTGCTACTACAGACAAGTGTGGGTTCAGTGTTCTAATCAATGAACCCTGATGGGTTTCTATAGAGTAATAGACAACAGCACATGCTTTGGCTCAACTAGCATGCACAGATCAGGTTTTCCTCTACGCTCAGATTGCTCTTCCAAATGGTTATGCCAGTCAGTTCTTCCTTCAGGAGGATTACTGTGAACAGGATTTGGTATCACATAGCCCTCTATTCTCTGTCAATGTCAACTTTAAATCTATAATTCTCAAAGCTAATTACTAATGAAATTGGCAGGCTTTTAAAATACTTGTCAATTATGTCCTTGGGAGAAAAACAAAGCGGTTTATTCCATACAGAATCTTGTATCTGTCGAAGCTGCTTAAGCTAGTTTTCTGCAATGAAAAGTAGACACTGACTCAGTCGCTATAGTAATGTGGTCATGAGATAGTAACTTAAAGGATGAGCCTGACTCCCACCTTCAGAGGCGTCTGTCCATGGCCAGCGTGTCTCCACTGCTCTGTGGTGAAGTAGAACTTCATGGCAAAGGTTTATGGTAGAACAAAGCTGCTCCCTTCATGGTGACTGGGAAGAAGGAAGGATAAAATGTGCTATGGTCCAAATATCTCTTTCCAGAGTCCACTACCAGTGGTGTCATTTCCTCCTAGGAGGCCCCACATCCTAAAGGTTCTGTGACATCTCAGTAGTACCGGAGGCTGGTGATCAAGTCTGCAACCCATGAGCCTTGAAGGACGAACCAGACCCAAACTCGAGCAACTGTACTTCCATTTACCTCCTAGTTCTTCTATACTTTTTTATTTTATTTTCCTTTTTTCAAGATTCTCTTCTTCTACACCATGATTTGCTGTTTTGTGATTCTCTACCTATGTGGTCTTCCTTGGTGATCTTGCTCATTTCTCTGGTCTCAACCACCACCCATCTGCTGGGCATTTCCATGCCCATCTCCACCATCCAGATTTCCCTTCTACTTGTTGGTCTGGACTTTTTGTTTGGTTTGGTTTATTTACTTTTTTTTGTATTTAAGCTTTTTAGATAATATTTTTATCATGTTTTTTCCCTCCCCCAATTCTTCCCAGACTCTCCCCACCTCCCTTCCTGCCAACATAGCTTCATGTTCTCTCTCTCTCTCTCTCTCTCTCTCTCTCTCTCTCTCTCTCTCTCTCTCTCTCTCTCTCTCTCTCAAAAAGGACAAGCTAACATTAAAGGAAGGAAGGAAGGAAAGAAGGAAGGAAGGAAGGAAGGAAGGAAGGAAGGGAAGGAAGGAAGGGACTAAGAACAAACAAACAAAAAGCCAAAAAGACAAAGGGGGGGTCAAAATAAATGAAACTAAACAGCTCATTTTGTGTTGGCCAGTTATCCCTGGGCCTGGGCCTGGGGCATAGTTAGGGTAGGACTCTATGTCCACTTCCCCTTCTAAGTACTGGGACTTGTCTGACTTGAACCTATACAGCTTCTATGTGTGCTACCACAGTCTCTAGGAGGCCATATGTGCATCAGTCTATGTGTCTGGAAGATACTTTTCCACCACCTCTGACTCTTAAAGTCTTTCTGACCCCTCTTCCCCATAGATCCCTGAGCCTTGAGGGGAGGACTTTGGTAACAACATCCTGCTAAGAACTGCTGGTAGCAATGGCTTTACCAGAGACCATGGGAGTATACACAGGTGACAACTAGGATTTAACAGGTCGACATACCAGATGAATAATTCTCTGTTGGGGAGCTCCATTTGGCAAAGCCATGGAGCTATTGACTATTAATGACCAGTTGCTCTTGTCTGTAACTTTCTCATGTGCCATCCATCACTCTATCTCTCTAAAAAGAACAGTAGTGGGGTTCTTTCCACAGTCCATTGGTAATGTGTTTTACATCTTTGGGTGCACATATTGCTGTGGTTGGTCAGGAAGATGATTTCTGCTTAAGCCATATAATTCTGATGAATAGAAATAATATCAGAATATTTTTCTTAACTGACACAGGAAAGTAACAGTATTCTCAGTTACAAAAACAGACTTTTATACATTTAGTTAAAACCTTAGATCAAATCCAAACAGACCAACTGCCCCTGCAGAGAATACACAAATGTAAGTTCCAGGTATTTATTGCTAAATCAAGATCAGAACTGAAGCAACTTTTGGAGATATAACCCTCTGCAGTAATTCTCTTTCTGCATGTACCCCCAACCACTCAAGGTTTGGCCAACTACAGTTATTGTTAAATCCTGAATTTCAATGTCATGCTCTGTCTGGGAAAGAGTTACATGCTTAGCCAAGCACTACTCACTGGCTAGGCAGCATGACCTTCCTAACCTGAGAAAAACTCTGTGACTTATCATGTGTTATGAGAATGGGTCAGATCCTGAAAATGTAACATATAATTGTCCAGAGTCTGGCTGTAAGAGAAGGAGGAGGAATGAGAGAATGTATGAATGAATGTGTGTGTGTGCTGAAAAGGAGATGTAGCTAAATTTGAAGGAGTAACATGAAAGAGTGTGCTGAAAGAAAGAGAGTGTGGGTAAGTGTGTGTGTGTGTGTGTGTGTGTGTGTGTGTGTATGTGTGTGTGTGTGTGTGTGTGTGTGTGTGCTGAAAGAGAGATATAACGAATCTGAAGAAGTGTGAGAGTAAGGTGAGAGAATGAGTGAGTGAGAGAATGAATGAATAAAGAGTGAATGAATGATGCAGTAATGTGTGAAAGAATGTAACAGAGTAGAGAAATATATAGCTATATGTAAAGAGATGTGAGGAGGGCTGTGCAAAACTATGTAGGGGAGCTGTGTGAAAGAGCTATATGAAAGAGCTGCTGCTATGTAGAGGAGCTATGTAAAGAGCTGGCTGTCAGTGTGTGTTAGAATGTATGTGTGGGTGTGCAGGGGGAGCTGAGGAAAGAGAATGAGTAGCTAGGCAGGAAAGAGAGCAAGAGAGATGTCCAAAAAGAGATTCTGAGATGTATGTATGTAAAGAGAGATACATAGCTGTATGTAAAGAGATACAGCTGTGTGGGCCAAGAGAGATTTTCAGAAAAAGATATTGAAGTAAAAGAGAAAACTACCATCAGAAAGCATGTGTTTCCTTATTTACCTGTCAGATAGATAGAAACTTATTTCTAAATGCCCTCAGATAAAAAAGTTTCCTGAAGTCCTGCTACTCCAAGATCTTCTATTCACAATCCTGGAGCAATTCTCGGGGACTGGCCTCCCCCAGACTGTGTTAACATCCCATTTAGGACTGAGTGCTCCTGAGGCACATTGTCCAGTTGTGTGTCTCTGTGTTGATTTCTATCTATTGCAAGAATAAGCTTCTCTAATGAGGGTTGAGTGATCTGTAGGTACATCAACATGTCATTGTTCATTTAGCAGAATAATAGTAGGTTGTCCCCTAGGCCCACGCCCCATCTGGTCTCAGGTTCTTTAATGGTGTTAGGTATGAATTCCATCTTGTTTTAGATTTTTAAGTGCTTATTGAGTATATTCTTCTAGGTGATTCCAAAGCTCTCAAGCTAAGAGTAGCCCAAGCTGAATTTATTATCTTTGACATAAATTACATTCTAACTTAAAACACTGTGTTGGCCAGTTTTATGTCAACTTGACACAAGCTAGAGTCGTTTGGAAAGAAGGAACCTCAACTGAGAAAAGTTTGGTTTGTGGGAAAGTCTATGAGGGTATTTTCTTGACTGATATGAGAGGGCCTAGCTTCCTGAGGAGCACCACCCCTGGGCTGGTGGTCCTGGGTACCATAAGAAATCAGGCTGAGCAAGTCATGAGCAAGCAAGTCAGTAAACAGCACTCCTCCATAGCCTCTGCATCAGTTCCTGCATCAGGTTCCTGCTTTGAGTTCCTGTCTTGACTTCCTTTGGTGATGTTACTATAGTGTGGAAGTGTAAGCAAAATAAACCCTCTCCTCCCCAAGCTGTGTTTGGTTGTGGTGTTTTATCACAGAAATAGGAACTCAACAGTAGATGTTAATCTGGGGTCCTTCGAGATTCTTTGCCTTTCCCTTCACAATGCATTCCATCTCCATGTCCTTGTATCTGTGGTAACCTTCTAAATCATTCTTCCTCTGTATCAGCTCTAATAAGTGCCTTAAGTTTTGCCATCTCTTTAAAAAGGTAACTTTATTATATTTTATCTGTATGGGTGTTTTAGCCACACGTATGTCTGTGTGCCACATGGGTACCTTGTGCCTGGTACCTGTGAAGACCCAGAAGAGATCATTGGATCTCCTGGAACTGGAGCTACAGATGGTTGTGAGCATTGGGAATTGAACCTGAGTCCTCTGCAAGAGCAGCCAGTGCTCTTAACCACTGAGCCACCTCTCCAGCCCCCTGTTTTGTTCGTTTGTTGGTTTGGTTTGGTTGTTGTTGTTGCTGTTGTTTTTTGTTTTGTTTTGTTTCTTGTTTTGGCTTGTTTGTGTTTGGTTTGGCTTGGTTTTATGAGATAGGGTTTCTCTGTGTAGCCCTGGCTGTCCTAGATCTTCTGCCTCCCAAATGCTAGGATTAAAGACGTAATAACACTGCCCTACTCAACTCCCAAGCCATCTCCTATCCAGATAGTTTAACTGCTACCTGACTGTTATTACTTTCTTACTTACCTCCTCCTCCTCAAGATTATCATCCAGATGGTGGACATATTTTTTTGAGTACAGATTTGATCATCTTAGATCCTAAAATATTTCCCCTTATCCCCTCATCTGCGGACAACCATGAATCTTTTCTCAGAGGAAAGAAGAGCCACTTGTAATAAAATAGTGGACCTTCCCCATACTTTCAAGTCTCAGGATGCTACTACATCTGTTTCTTCAATGACCAGATAGCTTATTCTGTTTTCTGTTACCTTGATTTAATACCACAAACGAGTAAGTTATAAGGAAAGGAAACTTGCTCTTCCCACCCTTGTGAAGGCTAGGAAGATTGAGATGTTCCATAAGTCTGATGAGGTCCTTGTTGCTTGTGCAGGGTCTCTGATGAGAGCTGGGCTTCATTGGGAGTAAAATAATAACAAGGGCTGAGAGTCCTAGCGTGGATCTCATCTCTTCATAGAAAAATCCATCATTCTGTTGAACTAGGGCCTGTTCCACCTTTATTCTGCCTAACGTAATCCTCCAAGGTCCTCCCGCCAATACCACTGAGTTTCTACCTTGTTACTATTTATTATCTCACAGCAGAGATTAAATCTCAACAGAGTTTTGATCAGAATATCCATCCACAGCAGCAGAACCCTGAAAGGGAGGCTTTGGTCAAACTCACTCAGAGTATAAATGGCAAATTAACCAAAGCCAAAAGATATTAACAGTAAACCAGAAGTAAGATGTCTTAAAAACCAATTATGAGTGTCCAATCCAAAGGGACGGTGGCATCATTGGAGCTGAAGCTATAGCTGTAATGATTACCCTTGGTGCCAATCAGCCAAAGCACACGGAGAGCAAGGAGTCTAAAGCCAATACCCCAGGCAACTCCCAGTGACCCACAGCTGGGCTCCATGGTGTGGTTATCAAGCTTGTGGCTACTGGGAAAGAGATCATGAAGAATGAGTCACAGCCCAGAGTAACACTTTACACAGAGTGGATTTAAGTGAAACCAATATTGTATCTCTCTGTAAGACAGAGAAATACTAAAGCTTAGTTAATCTGGGAGCTCCGGCCTGATATGTAGTGATATTAAGGACAAATGTAGCGTGAAAAGAAGTTCTCTTCTGTTCAGAAATGGGGAACCCACAGTTCAAATCAAACGACCACTTCCATACTTACTTCTCCATTCTTAGAAACTTGAATAACACTTGAGTTAGTCCTGTATCAAATACTATGTATTGGTTTTCACAACAACATTGTTTCAACTAGAATAGGGGTAGCCCAGTCTAAAGTTTTAAGATCTCCAAAAAGTATCTCAAACTCTAGAATTAAGCATGATATCATTTTAAAAGGAAAAAAAAGTTAGCATCAACCTCCAGATTTATAATAATTACATATCGGTTGGGATTCCATCTTGTCCTTCCAAAAAATTAGACCTAATACAATATTGGCTTATACAAATCAATAACCTACTCCTTCCTCATAGAAAAGAAAAACCTAGAGGTAGAATACTTAGGATTGGTGTGGTGCTCTGGAGTCCAAGGGAAGAGACTTCTATTCACAAGCTCACGTCTTTGTCCATTCTTGGGAAAATAGAGGAGCTGTGCACGTTTGCCCCTGGTCCACTGGCCAGAGCTTAGGCATGTGGCCACACATTGCTAAAATTCAAGACGGGAAACACAGCCTTCATTCTCAGCAGGTTTAAAAGCCCAAACTCCGGGTTTCTGTTGCTAAGGAGAGAAGGAATACGAAAGGACAACTTAAAGATGTCGTCTCTGTGTACCTCAATCTCATCCTATAATTGCCACCAAATTTATTCTCCTTCTTTCTACGTTCCTTCAGAGTTAAAGAGAATAGAATCAGGTTCATTTCTGCAATGAAACTATGATGTGCGAAAATCATGACACACCATACTTTTCAGTTTGTTTCATTAAGTGAATATGGACTTTAATAGTAGCACAATGCAAACTTTCCAAAACTGAATATTAAGAAAAAATCAAAAAAAGCACAGTTTCATATGGCATACAATACATAAATAGAAAAAAAAAACATGGCAAAGAAATCAAGGAACGGAGCTCAAAAGACTTCTCCAGAAAGATTCATTGGCAGGCTCAAGCTACAAACCCCAATTTGCACGAGCATGGCAGAGACCCTCCCATTTTTATTCTTTCTTAAGTGTCTTCTGGACTCACCTCCTCAGACTGTTTCTCTCTCGCCGCCACAGCCGTTACTGTACACTTCAGCGGCAAGCAGTTTCTTGAATAACTTGAATGTGATTTATGGAAAATGTGTGACTCTTTCAACGTATGGGCTCTTCTGAGTGTTCCCCGTGGGCCCCCTTTCCACCTCTCTGCTGTGCTGCCGTGGGAGGCAAAGGGCTCGGGTGGAAATGGGTCGTGGGCTTCAAGATACAACATTTGGAGTGGTAAGACCCTGGCACAAATATTTGAATACAAAAACCGATCAGTGCCTACCTAACTGTGGAATGTCAGGGGAAATTATGATCATCTTACCGTAGTCAACCACATGTCTCTGGTAGAAACTTCTTTGTCAGATTTCAATTGAAAGGACGCTGCATCTTCTTTATAGGGCCAATAGATTGATTGCTTTCTAAGCAGGGAGCTCGGGTTTTCCTTTTAGGAACCACTGCTCTCTCTGAACTCTGCTTCTTAGGTCTTAGCCCAAGGTTTTTAGCTCTTCTTTCAAACGACCAAGCTGAGAGAAGCAACGTCTTCTTACAGTTAGCATGGTTTCTCAGTACCAACACAGCACAGCGACTGAACTCTGGGTGCCCCGGGATGCTGGTCCACCTCAGTGGTTTCCTTGCTGGTCCTGTTGCAGTTGTCTTAGCTCACAGACTTGTGTTCAGCTGCCACATCTAAAACATTGAGTCTAGTATTTCTAGGTAAACCTCCACCATACCCATATAGTACCGAACAGACTGCAAGGCTTTGCACGAAGCTCACAGCACTAATTCTACGGTTTAAGGGAGAGTTTGGCGCCTAAACCTCAACTCTGCCCAGTGGTGATGTCCCAGCCACTCCGAAACTGGGAAAGGAGCCTCTTTGACTCTTGTAAAGTTTCAAACCTGATTTCAAAACTCTGCTGTACCAAGAGCTACCGTTAGGGGCTTTCTAAACGTGTTCAGTTACAAAAAGTAAAATTACACGGTTATCGTTTTCCCCAATATAGGAACCGATACTGAAATTACTTCATGTTTTTGTTGACTTTTGTTGTGAAATGTAGCTTTTTAAAGATGTATTCGTATATTAGTTAGACTTTTAACTTAGAGTGTATGACCTAGATGGGACCAAAAAGAAGGCATATGAGGCCACATACGTGAGGCTGGCTATGGAACTGACTTGACATACATTTCCTTTTATAAGAATCTACATGAACAATTTGCCTCCAAAGAAGAAAAGGACTTCGAAGTGATTTTCCTGAGGACAGGGCACACAAAGCTAGTAAGTTTTCACATAGTTGGGTTAAAGGACATGTGATTACTAAGTCAGTGTGCTATGATTAGGGGTAGGCATGTCCCAATGTCCCACTGCTCTTCTTAGGAATGGCAACTTTGTGAACCAAGACAGCCTTTACAACACGTGGAGAAAGTTAGAGACTAGCTACACAGAACTTGGGCAGTGAGAAAGCTAAGTGATACTAAAGTAAGACGCTAAATATGTTAGAAAGCCTGTCCCTAAAAAGAACATCATAGCAGAGACAGGATGGCCTTGGGATGCTGTTAAAATATCGTAATAGAGTGGGAAAGTTCCAGAGGGTCTGTGGGCAAGCAAGAGATGAATAGCTTCCCTCCCAACTAGAGAGAGAGAAGAGATGGAATTTGGTTGCCAATAGTTAAAGATCATCTATCAACAAAGGTACAAACATCTACCTGGCTTTTTGTTCATTGCTTTTCATTTTGTTTGGACAAATGCCGTTAAAAGTAATAACCATGTCCTTTAATTCTGACAAATACTTACATATCACTAAGCTAGCGAAAGCTACCTAGTTCTGTACTCTTGTTAAAGTGAGCGACACTACAATACGATCTATACTCCACTATAGGAGGCAAGGTACATGGAGTACCCACTGGGGCTAGTCTCTCACCTGGTAATAGATCCCATAAAAAGACAGCAGATAATAAACAGTAAGTCAAAAGTAGCACTCAAAGACTCACCAAAAATATATTATGTGTTTGCACTATGATTTTTCCGTTTCTCGAATTCATACTGTCACTAGCAAAGAAACACTTAAGTAACAGATAGTGAATTTTTTAAATTCATGTCTAGGGTGACCTTGGAAACTTTCATAACAAGCTTGGGGGTTTCTTTTTGAGAAATAAACGTATTTATAATTATTGTGAACTCCCTTTGTTCTGATAAAACCATGTTTTGCTTTTCCAGGTGAACAATGGATTATCAGCAGTCCTCGATTGCGTCCATTTTAGCAAAGGAATGAAGGCATAAGCCATTATTGAGGAATTAGCAGGTAGGACAAATTTTCTTTCATCAAAGTCATTATTGCTTCAGAAGAGAGAGAGCAGATAAAATACAACAATAATTATTACAGGTAATAAGAGGAGGAATTATGTCTGAGAAAGGACTGTTTCAGACAGATGAGTCCATTTGAACAATCAATAACATTTCAACACTCCTTTTATATGTGATTTTGTGCTTACAGTTTGTGGTTAGAGTTCTTTTCACACCGAAGGATTCATCTTATTGGTTCTCTGGAGAAGTACAGGAGTTGAAATAGAAGAACTAAAGTGCTTGTGTATCAAGGCCTGTCAAGTCACTTTGTGCACGCAATCGATCTTCCACATAAACACATCCTTAACATAGTGCATTCTTATTGCTTCAAAATAGCTAATGAAATCATCAAGTTACTTTTGTTAGAATTGCTTCAGATGGCTAAAACATCAATTTGCTTCTGATTGGAATTCAGACAACTTGCTGTCAAAACAGTAGCCAGTTTGGTTTGGTTGGTTGGTTTTCGTTCATTTTTGTTTGTCTCTCTTTTTGAGACAGGCTCTCACCCATGGGGAGGCACATCCAGTAGAGGCAGGTCCAAGGGCTTAGAGTATTTCTTTTTCATTTATGGGTATGAATGTCTTACCTGCATGTGTCTGTGCACCATGTGTGTATAGTGTCCATAGGGGTCAGCAAAGGACATCAGATGCTCTGGAACCAGAGTTACAGACAGTTGCGAGCCACCATGTGAGTGATGGGAGGCAAGACCAGGGTCTCTGCAGGCAGCCAATGCTCCTAACCATTGAGCCATCATTATTTCAAAGAATATTCTTATTTATAAGGATTGAGAAAGTGTGCAATGTATTGCTTATGGGTTAGGTGAGGATATCTTTCATTTGGTGAGCAGAGAATAAGAACGAAGTCTCTGAGCCAGGCATAGTAGTCCATATCTGCTATCCTAAGACTTAAGAGGCTGAGGCAGGATTACCGTGAGTTCAAGGCCAGCCTGCACCCTACAGTGTGAATGGAATTTTCTGGGAAGAACTGAATTTTTATGTAAGGCTCATGAAATGATTAGAACGTCACTATTTTGGGGAGGCTGGAATGATGTAGATACAGAGCCTAGTTAAAATTCATTGTGAGCTGTCTTTAGTCTAAAAAGCAATTCCTTACCTACCTCTGTGTCTGCGATGGACAGGTAAATTCTTTTAGAACGTGTGAAATTGACAACCGAAAAACTAAGAATGTCATCAAATCTGAGGCCTGTATGTAACCTAATCACATGTTTTTTTCCAGTCATATATTTCAAGACTCTCTCTAAGTGCTAAAGAGAGGAAGACGGGAAGGAGGGAGGGAAAAGGAAAAAATATAAAAGGGCAGAGAAAAGAAAAAGAAGATGAAAGGGAGTTGCCTCCAGGTCAGGATCAGCTCTCTGCGAGCCTAAGGCAGAGGCTGGGGGCCTGGTACACAGGGAATTTACAGCCGCCCTCAAGAAAATGAAAGAGCTGTGTTCCTTTTACCTGGAGTACCCAGCAGGAGATCTGTGAATGGTTAAGACCCTTCAGGAGGTGAAACCCGACTATCCTTCCTCCTGAAATCTCTGTTTAATGAGTCTGGGTCCTTGTTTCCAACAGCTTTAAGCCCAACAGTGAGATTTCACAAGGTTTTGCTCTTTATCAATAATTTAAAATATCTGTATTTAAGTAGGTATAATATACATAATTTAGTGAACATGTGTACACATGCTTTCCAATTCAGAGACTGAAAACAAAGAAGTTTTGTCTATTTCTGCATTAGACAGAAAATCCATCCTTATTACTATAGGAAGAGTCCATGGAATGACTTTTCTGTGACAGCTTCCAAAGTAATTTACTGTGCCGGTGGAAAGGCAGAAATGAAATTCACACTTGAGGGTTTCCTGTGCTAGCCATGTCTGTCTTCATACCCTGCCAGTTTGTTATTATATTACTATTATTATTATTATTATCATTATTACTATTATTATTACATACAGTGGTGTGTGTGTGTGTGTGTGTGTGTGTGTGTGTGTGTGAGTGTGTGTGTGTATGGTGATATTTTATTTGTACTGAATTGTGATTTTATTTGTATGTTAATAAATAAAGTTGCCTGGGGGGTCAGAGCTAATAATAAGCCATAGTGGAGCTGGGTGTTCATGGTGCACGCCTTTAATCCAAGCTCTTGGGAGGCAGAGCTAGGTAGATCTCTGTGTGGTCAAGGATAAAGCCAGCATTGGAGACACGTGCCTTTAATCTCAATACCAACCATAGAAGACCTGGAGGTCTGTACAGACAGGCAGTGATGAGGTGGTCATGTGGTTGGGTTTACAACCAATGAGAAGGCAGAACAGAAAGTCTATATAAAGACAAACACACAGGAAGTAGATCTCTCTTGGCTGAAGAGGCTAGCTGCAGCAGACGGGTAAGGCTCTTAGCTCTGATCTCTTGGCTTTCTTCTTCGCATTGGTTCTGTGTTTCTTATTTAATAATACAATTGGTTACATCTGTGTGTGTGTGTGTGTGTGTGTGTGTGTGTGTGTGTGTGTGCTGAATGGTCTCAGAGCACTTAGAGATCTGAGGACAGCCTTTTCTCTCTGTCCCTGTCGCCCCTTTTCAATGCCCTCCCTGTCCTTTTCTGTTCTCCCCATCCTGCCAATCTTTTCTGAAAACTCATAAAAATGAAAGTTTTCACACACCCTTCTATGCTTCCTAATGTGCTGCTTGGGGTGGCACTCCAGCGGCACCCTGTTAGTTACTACCAACAGTGGCCACTAGAGGGAGACTCAGAGGTAGATTTTCACCTCTTTTCACCTGTTCTGTGTTTGCCTTGGCAATGGTCCTCCATCCCGGGGTAGGCGGTTGGTTTCGGCCTCTTCCTTCATTTCCAGAATTCTTCCATTAATCTGAATGCATTCTGTTAGAAATACAGCACTGGCTGGGGAAGCTTCCCAGCATTTCAGAGCTCCTCAGACATAGCACCTTCTGGAATCCTAAAAATAGGGGCTTGTGAAGGACTAGATAAGAGAGACGTGGAACACAAAGTTTAAGATTCTGGTCCGGAGAGGCAGCAGCTTTTAATAGCGCCCCCTTGTTACTGTCCACAGCCCCTCTTCAGCTTTTCATTTCCCGGTGCCTGATCTAGCAGCTCCTCACACTAAATCCTGGCGGTCTAATGCCTAAGGCAGCGTTTCCTTTCCTGAGTGAGCTTTATGATATATCACTGATCCCCAAACTACTTTATTTTGGTGCCTAAACCAATCAATCCCTTCATCCGTGGTCTCTGAATGATTAGCATGTATGGGTCCCGCTCTCTGGAATACAGGCACGTGACCATAGGAAAATGGCCAGCACCGAAGCTAGGCCCTGCTCTTTGGAGCTCTGTGCTCATCGGCCATTGTGTTCCAGCTGCATGCGTTCCGTCTTTCAGTCCCGATACTACACCCCGTGCTTCTTGCTCGCTCAGCGTCCACCCACATGCTGTTGCTCTTGCCGGGAGCACTCCTCCAGACATGCAACCAGCTCAGGCCAATTCCTTTTTCCAACCTAAACTCCCTTATTGCGTCTGAAGGGGAACTTTTCCAGAAATTGCATGGCAAGACCCAGCATTGTCATAACACCCTGAAGCGCTTCTAAGAACGGGGTTTAAATAAATAATTGACGACTTCACTGTTCAGTGTCGGAGTGTAAATTAGGTGAAGTCTACGGCATCCTGACGACAAGTGACCTGAAACAGCTAAACAGTCCTGGAGCCAAGACTCTGGGCCTTGGGACTGAAAAGGCTTCCCTTTGAGTAGATGAGTGGAAGAAGAAAGGCCACAGTCTGAAAGACAAAACTCAGATAGGAAGGGCAGGCCATGTTTGAAGAACTCCAGCAGACCTTGTGTGTTATCGGGGCACAGAAAAGGACAAATCCCCAAGGTCAGGCTGATAAGGAAGGCTGCTGGGTGGTTCCGACTCAAGAAGGACCTTGAAGGTAGGCAGGACTGCACTAACCAGGGCGAAGGAGAAGGGGCGGGCCTGTGTTTAACACACAACAAACAGAAATGGTCTACAACCCCTTCACCTTCACGTGACATTTAAAAGAGAGGGGGGGAAAAAGACTATTTAAATTATGAGGTTTTTTTTTTTTGTTTTTTGTTTTTTTTTTAACTGTGATTTTAAAAACTTTCTTCCCAGCCATGGAGTAAACACAGTTGCCAGTTTCTTATAAAGCCCGTAAGGGCAATCTCAAAGAATACCAGAGCACTGAGACACGCCAAGGTGCAGTGTTCCAAGTGGCAGGTACTAACAAGGGTGCCAGGACACATTACAACCAGCGGCCACTGCGGGTCCAGAGGGACAAAGCCATCCATCCAGAAGAGTGGCGTTGGTAATGCGGAGCCGGGCAGCCAGCAGCAGCTGACACTGAGCTGAGACTGGGGACTCTGTGGACCAAGATGAGAATCAGGGGAAGGAACGGGGTTTTGACTAATGAAACTAGTCAGAAGCAGAGCCCCAAGAAGCCGTTTGTGGGAATGTGTCAGGAAATTGAGCTGTTGGTGGTGGTCATGGAGAAGAGCAGGGAGATTCTGTGGAGGATAGAAAGTGGGGATATTCAAAAAAAAAGAGAGAGAGAGAGAAAGAAAGTGAGGACTTTCAGGAGAGCACAGGAAGGCAGCTGGATGCAGTCTGACTTTTTACTTCACCCCAGAGCACTAGGAACAAATGCATTAACATGGTTCGTTACAGGTCCGGGCCCAGATGCAAATCAAACACCTGCTATGTGGGCCATCTTGCTTTGATATCTATCCTCTTGCAAATTATCAGATTTGTTCTTTAGAGTTGAAAATAGCCTTACCTGGTTTCACATGGCTTTGCGTGATCGTGTTTTAGGTTTTATTATTTCACATTAAACCTTGATATTTGATTTCAAATAATTTCAGTCATTAAATAATATATAATAAATGATTGAATGAAGTCTCTGAATACTCGTCTATCATTTTTGTAACCGTGAAATTCTATATTATGTGCTGAGGTTTGCTTGTCTCCTTGGTCTTTCTTGAAACAGTGTTGGTCTTGAACCTGGGACCATGCACATGTTTAGCATGGAGTCTACCACTGAGCTATGTCCATGCCCCTAAAGTTCCCCTCTACTGGCTATTTTGAACATCGAATCTACTGCTCTCGGCTGTCATTATCCTCTACCGTGTGTGTGTGTGTGTATAAGTCTGTGCACCTGAGTACAGGCATGCAGAGGCTAGAAGAGGGTATCAGACCCCCAGAGCTGGAGATACAGACCGTTGTGAGTCAGAGGGTGTGGATGACCAGAACGCTGGTCTTCTACAAGAGCACCATGCCCTCTCAACTCCTGAGCCACCTCTCCTGCCCTCAATATGTTATTTAAAAAGAAACAAAAGCCAGCATAACAACAAAAACCTGGTTTCCATTTAGTACTATGCTTGAACCTCTCTGACAGCAAATATTTCATCATGTGCCATCAATTTTCAAAAACGAGGCAAGTGAAGTCTAGAGGACTGAGACAACTCCCTGAAGCTCCAGAGGAAGTCACTTTGGAGAAAGCACTCATTAAGCATCAAGTCTTACGTAACACCATTTACAAGGAGTCAGAGACAGTGTGGCTCTCGGCCATCAGGAATCGTTGCGCCAGACAAATATAGTTCCTAAGGACTATAACTTCAGAAAAAGCATATGCCTAAAACAATTCAAGCACAGCTTGTTCTCTAAAGAGCGGTTTTGAATACATCATTCGCTATTTCAAAACAATTCAACAAATTGCCCAAGGCAGCTATCTTTAAATATATTTTTATTTTCAATTGGCACACGGTAATTGAGTACATTTACGGGCTGCAGTGTGACATTGCAATAGATGTTGTACAATGTGTACAATCAGATCAGGGTAGCTGGCCCTGCCCTCAGACATTTATCATTGCTTTATGTTAGGAGTATTCAAATGTTCTCCTGGGCTTGTCATGCTGAATAGGTAATCAATTGTTATCAGCCATCATTATCCTACTGTGCTGCTGGATAGCAGAGGTTATCGCTCCTGTCTGGCTGTACCCTTATACCACAAGCAACCCTCTGTCCATCTTCCCCTGCCTCCACCCTCTTCCCAAGTTCTGGTATCCAGCACTCTGCTCTCCACCTCTCTGAGATCAGAGTCAGGGATAAACTGAAGGACATTATACTAAGTGAACTGGGTCAGGTGCACAAAGACAAATTCCATTTGGTTCAAACATGCAGAAGCCGAATGGACTGCCTTGGGTTAATGATTAAGGTTGATAAGTATCTCCCCTACTATATCATTTCTATTTACATAAAAAAATTCCTCTTTCCCCTGCTCTCAATTCACAACAAACATTATTAATAAAGATTCAGGCTCTGCTCCTTCCATGCCCTCATTCAAACACTGACTTCTCAAGCCACTCCCATCTGCATGCCAGCTGTCATTCTCCCCTGGTGACTTCCCTGGACCCAGTCCTGTCCTTCTCAGCCTCCCAGCAGTTTCACACATTACCACCTCCTTCTTCTCAACATTTTCTCTTCTCTTGGCTTTCGTGACACTGTGCTCTCCTGGTTTTCCTTTAGAATCACTGGCTGCTCCTCCTTGGGTTCTTTTGCCAAATTCTTCTGCCACTTTTTAAGCGAAATGTCCAGAAAAGCCGCCATCTGTTCTCGGTCTGTATTTCTGCCTTCGTTATCTCGTGAAGCCCAACGGCTTTAAAGGGCATCCGTATGCTGAGGATGCGCAAGTTGTACTTCCAACATGAGCCAGCCCATCCCAAGCTCCAAGTTTGTATTCTGGCAACTCGACTAAAATGTGTAGAGGACGCTCAGACTTAAGAGGTCTATAATACTGTTTCACCCACTCCTTCTAAATAACAACAAAATCTTGTTTGTTTATTTGTTTTTTCCAGTTTTTATTACATCCAGAACTTAGGTTGCCATGGATCTTGTTGGCCAACCTGGAATTCATGTTTAGATTCTTTCTTTCCGTCACTCTCTCAGACTCAGTCTCTCCCCGTTTCAGAAAAATTCCAATCTCTTCTTGGCATTAGTTTCTTTTCTCCTTCGTGGGACACAATACCTAACAAGGAACAATTAAAGGGAAGACGTGTTTTGACTTACGGTTTGAAGAGACACAGTCCATCGCGGTGGGGACGGCATGGCAGCAGGAGCCTGGCTGATTACGTTGCCTAAACAGAAAGCAAGGAGCGAACCAAAAGTGGGGGAGACTATAAAACCTCAAAGCCCATCCCTTGCCATCCACTTCCCCCAAGCAAGGTTCTGCCCCAAGTCCCACAGCCTCCCCAAACAATGCCACCAGGGGACCAAGTGTTCAGACTCATGAGCCTATAAGGGACACTGGACAGTCCAACCACAAAACTGATGGTTTTCAGGTCTGTCCACTTGTTTCTGTGCCAACCACCAACCTCTCACTTTTAAGACATGCTTGCAGATCTGTCTCTTGAGTTTCTGTATTCAACTAGCAATATGAACTGAAAGTGACTTAATTTCTCTAAGCATCGGTTTCCTTGTGAATACAACAGAATAACTGTGGTGGTGTGAAGATGCCCCTTATAGTCTTGGGCATTTGAATACTTTGCTGGGGGTACTGTGTGCGAAGGATTATGAGGTGTGGCTTTGCAAGAGGAAGTGTGTTACTGGGGGTAGGTTTTGAGGTTTCAAAAGCTACATGACATCCCCAGTTAGCTCTCTCTGCTTCCTGTTTGTAGATGAGATGTGTGCTCTCAGCTATTGCTCCAGCACCACGTCTGCCTGCCTGCTGCCAGGATCCCTGCAATGAGGGCAATGGACTCTTACCTCTCTGGAACCACAGGCTCCAAATAAACCCTGCCTTATGTAAGTTGCCTTGGTCATGGTGTCTTATTGAAGCAAGAGAAAACTAACTACCAGAGTAGATTAAGATACTGATTGGGTTGTGAAAATGAATGAGCTGATACGTATACACGTCTGAGAACAGAAGTTGAAATGTTTAGGTTTAACTAGGTGGCTCTTTTTGGACTAGCTTCAGGTAACAGTATTAAATTCTGAGCAAAAAAATAAAAACTGTTTTCTGAAGGCGCTATGGAACAGCCAGAAAGCAGACAGAGAGTGGAGTGAGCTGACACTTTGAGAATGTTAACAAGGAGTGCTTCTCACTTGTCAGCCTTTGAACCTGAACGCATTCCACCATTTTGTGTAATTCTATACAGTTAGAACTCAGTGAGGACATTCACACTTACTGAGGGACTGAAAGAGCCAGAAGACAGTTTGTTGGAGCCACATCCCTGGAGAGTGAAGGGAGGCGTCCAGGAGATATGACAGCCAAAAGAGCAGAACCGAAATCTCAGTGGATAAGTTCTGCCCAAATCTTTAGCTGACTCCTGAAGATTTCAAGCAGTCAAAAAAAAAAAAAAAAAAAAAAAAAAAAAAAAAGGCTCTGTTAAAAGCTGAAATGATATCAGAATCTCTCCATTGTTTTCATCTTCCACCATGGGAAAGAAATGAATTACTATAAAATCATAGTAAAATCAACAAGACATTTTAGTAAACATTTTAGTCCAGTCTTCATCATTCATAAATTCAGCTGATAAAATAGCACTCTTCTGAAGAAGGTAAAAGAATCCAGAATCTACTGTTGTAGAATATTATTTTACGGTGTGTTACTTTTGTTTATGCTGCATTTGTTTAACTCCGTAAAGCCGTGTTCCTGTGCCTGTCTAAAACACCTGATAGTCTAATAAAGAGCTGAACGGCCAATAGCAAAGTAGGAGAAAGAATAAGCAGGGCTGGCAGGTGCTGGGGATGCTGTGAATGTGTTCCTCTGATTGATTGATTGATAAATAAAACACTGATTGGCCAGTAGCCAGGCAGGGAGTATAGTGTAGGCGGGATAAGGAGAGAGGAGAATTCTGGGAGGTGGAAAGTTGAGTCAGGAGATGCTGCCAGCCTCCATGAGAAGCAGATGTTAAGATACCGGTAAGCCACGAGCCACATGGAAACTTATAGATTAATAGAAATGGGTTAATTTAAGATATAAAAACTAGATAGCAAGAAGCCTGAGCCATTAGGCCAAATAGTTTAAATAACATAAGCATCTGTGTGTTTATTTGAGTCTAAGTGGCTGCCGGCCTGGGCGGGGCTGGAGAAAATTCAAGCAACAGGCAGGCAGAGAGAAGATACGGAAGAAAGAAGTAGCCAGAGAAGGAAGAGGACTCCAGGAGTCAGCTACCCAGCTATACAGCCAGCCACAGAGTAAGAGTAATATTTACTGAAGTAAGAGAATGGGAAAAGCCCAGAGGCAAAAGGTAGATGGGATAATTTAAAATAAGGAAAGCTGGCAAGAAACTAAGCCAAGCTAGGGCCAGGCAGTCATAAGTAAGAATAAGGCTCTGTGTGTGAATTTATTTGGGAACTGGGTGGCAGGCCCCCCAAAAGGCCAAAAACAAACAACAACCTACATAAAATATTATCCATACATCCAAGATACAATCCAGAACCACTGTATGTACAGTGAGATAGAAGAATATGAACATTACCAACCAAAAAGGAAATAAAGGGAGACTCCCAATCCAGCTCTTGAAATTAGCAGGTAAGGATTTTAAAGAGACTATTTAACTTTGCACAATATTACAAAAAAAAAAAGAATTCATCATAAAAATGCAAGAAAATCTGACAGAAAGGAAAACTATAACAAAAAGTTAAAAGAAATTCTAGAATTGAAAAATGTAAAACTGAGATTTCAGAAAAATTCGTGAAAATAGACAGCAGCAGAACATCAAAGGTACAGGAAAGTGAATTGTTACCTGCAGATCATCCAAGCTGAAGAAAAGAGAGAGGACAGACTGGAAACCTGTAAGGTAATACTGAGAAATACCAGGATGCATCATTGGAGGCCTAAAGCGGGAGGACTAAGACAGTGTGGGGTGTACACAAGCCTGTCATTTGTCAAGCCCATCAAATGGCATATTTAAATGGATATATTTCAGATACATATTACAAAAGGGGAGAATGGGTTCTAAAAACCATGGATTCCCAGAGAACTGTGTGAGTACTGAAGTGCGTTTTCCTTTGAGATGTGTCAAAAATCGATGGACCAGTAGAGAGATGATTAAAAGATCTATTTGTCCACAAAGCAAAATGAGAGAAGCCGAATTACCGCACTCCACGGTCCCTCCCGCATGACCCTTTTCTATGTTTTGAAAACTTACAAACTCAGTAATACATTTCCTACTACTTTTATCCAAAACCTGCCAAACAAATAGTCCATGAAAAAAACTTACTTCCAAGGCTATAAATGTAATAGATTAATTCATTATTATCACTTAAGCCATTTTTTAAATCTTTCTAGACAACTGGGAAGTCCCTGTCCCCTTGACTCTCTCTCTCTATTCAACTGCCAGAATAACACTGTGAAAACGTCAACCTAGACCTTTTAATTCTCTTGCCTCAAAAGCCCTAATGACTTCTTAAGCCCTCAAAGTAAATTGTGTTCTCCACTCTCAAAAATTGTTATGGTCCAACCTTAATAATCTTCCTAATGTCAGCCTTGTGAAAAAGCAATCCTGGTATTTCTTATCAGCGGTGTTACTTCACCAGGAAGGAGCCCCATCTCCTTGGTGTATCTCTCACAGCTCCTTGAGAGAGTTAGGCAGACACTCCCCTGCCTCTGCAACCCGTCCCCCACCCCCACCCCGCCTCAGGGTTTCCTCTTCTCTTCAGCTACTCCTGCCTTGGTTTCCTCCCAGTTTGTCCTGGGGGAGCTTCTCTGGCTCCCCTTCCCAACCAACACAAGGTGTGTGCTGCTGCTACGTCCCCTGGTGTCAGATTCTCCTCTGGTCATAATGCTCTTGGGTAATTTTTCATTTCCTTGTTTGATGTCTTCCTTTGCTGGTCTAGCATAGGCTTCTGTGAGTCAGACACACCCTGCCTGTGGATGCCACCATTCTTACCATCATATACCAAGGAGTTTCCATTTCCTAAGTGTTTGGTAAATAGCATTGCTTAGGTGAATAATAACTTAAGGAAGACATCAATTCCCCAGAATAACGCATTGAAGTGTCGGCAGCTGGATCACTGTTTACCAATAGAAAACCACAGGCCAAAAGCTCCTGGTACCCAGTGCTATGGTGGCCCAGAGGAGAGTGTTCCCTTCCTAGCTGCAGGGCCCTGTCCATGCACTGAGTTATCTGCTGTCTTGTGGTAAAGAGGGTGATTATTTTGAAAAACTGATCTCTACAGAGAGCCAATGTAGATGTTCTAATAAGATTGCGAGTGACACTAATAATTCAGAGGGATAAAGCTCTAGGGCCTGGGAAGAGAAAATGAAGCATTTTTCAAATGCTGAATCTGGTACCTCAGACATCTGCACAGCACCATCTGTAAGAGGTATGTTTCATTTGAAGTGTCTCGAGTCACACAGTCTTTTCTGTGCTTTTCACCCTCTCCGTCAGAAGCTGGACCCAGTCTGCCCTTTCCCTGAGCATTATCAAAGCATGTACTTTCCAGGCTCTAGCAGTTTTGAAGAGATAGGCACAGAGCATATTGTGAGAACAATCAAAGCATAATTTTCAAAAATCACAATGCAACCCAGTCATCCTTGGAAAAGCTATTGCTCACCTTTTTCCATTATCAAAGAAAAATGTAAGCTTACGCAGTGAAGTGTGGGGTCCTGGGTGGTAATATGGCTTATGTGTATCTTCTCACAATTGTGCCTTCAGATGAACACCCTTTCTAGAAGTACAAACTGTGGCATTTCCCAGATCTTTACTGGATGCACTGTGCTTTCCCCTTCCTGGTGCTCTGCAGAGCCGGGGTAAATGGAACCAAGTTCCCTCCTGGAGAACATGGTTCCAATGTTCATTTTCTTCTGTCAGGTGTAAAGGTGCCACAGGCAAACTCCCCCGGTGTCTGGGTAACTTTCAGCCTCCTGAAATGATTAAACCTGCTCATCTAAATGTCATCACTCACGTGGCACAGTCAAAAGACACAGGTTACAACCAACTTCAAGATCTTAATTGGCTTTCATGGATGATTCTAGAACTCGGCACCCCTCAGTGCAGAAACAAGCTCACAGATGACTGACAGTGCAGCAGGGCCGAGTTGGATGCATTAAACAGAAGTGGGGCACAGAGGTGAACCCCCTACCCTAGCTGAGTCAGGGGCCTGCCCATGAAGACAGAAGGTCAGTAGCTGTAACCTGCACTTGACTGTGTGGTACAAGCATCTACTCCCAAGTTGGCTAGCTTCCTTCACACAATGACTATAACAGGGCCCCAGACTAAGGTAGACCTTCAGACCTTAGCACAACTGACTCCATGATGGAAGTACCATTCAGGTCATCCAGCTTAGCACATAGATAGCATCGCCTGCCAAAACTAAAACAAAGACTAATGCATCAAAGTCTATAGTTCTGGGAAAGTCTCTAAATGTACTAACCCTGCTTTTTGTCTTCTATAGTTCCACTTTCAGCTAATTGTTCTTGTTAACTAAAGTATGTCAACTCAGAATGTGGTCTTTGTTTATGGGGGGGTGCTTAAAAACTCACCCCAAGAAAGACTTGGTACTACACTGGGATTCCAAACACTCAGTGTAGTGCCCAGCCAGCAAATAAAGACTTGCTATTGGCCTAAACCCATGTCTGAGCAGTCTTCTCTGGTGAACACCCCACAATAAGGACTCCATATCTGTTTGGCCTGATGGGACCCACTGCCAAAGCCTAGTGCAAAGCAATGGCCTCCTACAAATTAATTCTGGTCAATGGCCGAAGATCACCCAATGAATATAGATGGCACAAACATATAAGAAAACCATGGGGAGGGGGGATTGGGTGGTAGGGGGATGGTGGAGGATCTGGGAGGAGTTGGGAGAGGAGGCTGAATATGGTCAAGATACACTGTCTTAAATTCTCCACGAATAAATGCAATTATTATTTAAAAAGAAATCCAACTATTTAAATACACTTTTACTATTAACAGTAGAAGAAAAGTGACTTTACTCTCAGCCTCTGGAGGCAAAGGCAGGCAGATACCTGTGAGTTTGAGCCAGCTTGGTCTACACAGCATGTTCTAGACCAGCCAGTCATGGCTACATAGTGAGACCCTGTCTTCAAAACAGTGAGGGTGTGAGTAAGAAAACACTGGGATGAAAGTCCTATGACTATTCCAAGAGCTTTGTTGCCACTCCCACTTTCTCTAAGACTTTCTGGTAAGGAGCAAGATACACAGACCATTATCAGGCGGAGGAGCGAGCACACAGATGGCGCATTTCCTGAACCATGACCCTTGCCCACTGAGCATACCATAGTAAAAGGCTAGGAAAGGAAATGGCTCAGTCCAGACTGGATCCTATCATATTGTTGAAATACCAGCAGTACAGAATGCTTGGTCCCCTGGTTGCTTGATCTGTCCATAGCCTTTAGCCAGTTCCCACCAAAGACTGCTTCCGCCCACTGGGCTTCTAAAACCATCTCCAGTGTGTAGAGAACTGACATAGAGAACTGGCCCAAACTTCAGAGAATTTATGACTGAACCTCAGGTGAATAACTTAGGACAGATCAACCACTGAACCTTCTTCTCCATCCTTCCCACGTTATCTGTTCCTCGACTTCATGACTGAGACTTACATGTTGCCTGCCTCTATTCCTTCCCACCCTGCCTTTCCACCTGCCACTGTCTCTCCTGACGATGCCCTACATAACTGTGTTTGTAAATGTGGGGAATTCCCTCAGCATCTTGGAAGGCGGTTCCCCTTCCATTGAGGGGAATTACAACAGCCGTCTCAATGACTCTGTGCCTCAGCAATCTCACCACAGAGCCCAATAGCACAGATCTCAGGTGTCAACTCAAGATTTTCACCGGTTTTTCTCATCCTCCGGCATGACACAGTTGGAGATCCCAGTTAAGAACTATCAAAGCGCAGTTTGCTGAGTGAGTGCCACACATTTGCTCTGAAGGGAGGGAAAGAATCCAAGAACCCAGAGGGCACACAGATGCTCTGAGTGTGCGACCACAGTGGGTCGATTTCTCCTCTTGGCCACTTCGTTTTTTTGATCCGAGACAACAAGAGTGCAGCTCTCAGGTTTTAGACTCAACCTCCTCCACCAACAGGCCCTCCGGCCCTAATGATGGAAGGCTCAAATTGTTCTAAACAGGAGTGAGCTACAGCCAACCCCTGAAGGACAGCTGATTTGATCTGGAACTCTTCTGGAGGTCCCCACAAGGCCACAGATCCGTCACTTAGACCACTTTAATGGCAGCTTCTGTGCTCTGGGACTGAGTCCGGGAAGGATCCATAAATTGCTTTCAGTCAGGCACATGGCGTTAGAGGAAACAAAATGCCAGTCTGCCTCTTTTTTGGAAGCGGAGGAAGACCAGGTGTTACTGAAAGCATCCCAAGATGCTGTCTTCCATCATCATCTTTTGCTTCTCCCTTCATCCCTTGTCCTCATCTATCTGAGGAAGTGGGTAGCTTTGCAAAGAGGCTCAGGTGAGGATGGAGGAAGGCAGCCTAGCTTTAACTGTCATTAAGGATTTGGCTTCTGCCTGGTTCCTAGCATAGTCTTTCATGCCATCAAGTAGGCATTCAATAAGCGCATATTGTCTCTCCACCTACCCACGGAGCGCTCAACACGCAAATGTTCCAAGACACTTACTTTTATTGTAGTAATAAAGACACTGCTAGGTATTTCGATTTCCTGTGGGGTTGTTTTGTCTGTTCGTCTCGTTTGTTTGTGAATCATCCTGGGCCTAACTCTCCAGATATTCTGACTGGGTGTTCTAACTGGGTCACCTCTGCTCAGAGCACAGCACAACTCCATCCAGGTCACTGCTGTCTGCCTGTCACCAACACCTTCCGAAGTCACATTCTCTCCAGCTGTGACGTCTTTTCACAATGATTAATCACATGACATCACTCAGCGCCTCTACTGTCCCACAAGACACAGTCACCAGGTCTGTAACGCATGCAAACCCTGAGCCCGGCATGCCTTCATAGTACATAAAGCCCATAGAGGCCGTTCAGCAGCTACTTAATCGGATTCAGGATAGAGGTGGCCTACCCTGGGGTCCCAGGATTCAGGGGCCTCAGAGGATTTCTTTCTTACGCCCATTTGTATGCACCAGCCTAGATCTGACCTTCTGTGTGAGGGAATGGGTAAGTACCTGATGCTAGGACACAACACCTTAACAAACCACAAGAGAACCGAAAAGTGGACCAGCAACTCCCACCTAAGAGGAAACTGGCCGAGTGGGACATGGCCACATTCAGGTGATCAGCTTGTGCTCAACGCAAATGTTCTGCCTATTTTCAACAGTTCCGTTTGAATGTGAGATTATCCATGTATATTTTTTTTTTCTTAGTAAATCTTAAGGTTTTATTTTTCCCCTCTCGGCAGTTCATTTAGGAAGGGTGCGGGAGACACACACAACAGCTCACTGTGGAGGCAAAGAGGAGGATGGGGAGGAGAGAAGGCAAAGAAGGGGGGGAGAAGGGGGAGAGAAGAGGAGAGAGAAGTGGGGGAGAAGGGGGCAGAACCTGTGCTCACAGGCTTTCTTCTCCTCTGTCGTCAGCCCTCGACCCTTTCCTCTCATCCGCTAAGGAGCCACACACTCAGGCTGGGTCTTCTCCCTTCACTCAATCCTCTCTGGATTCCTCCTGACAGATGTGCACAGAGGTGTGCCTTATTAATCTCCAAGGGACTTCTCCGGACAATCAAGTCCACGGTCAAGATTAGGCATCATAGTTACGTAAGAGTAAACTTGTTTACTGGTGATACAATTTAATTCCAACTAAAAAAGGAGCTGAGAGAGAAGCACCTTAATACTACAGTCCCTTCCACCAAGAGTTCAAGACTTGGAAAGTATGATTGAAAACAAATGCCTAGTAGACCCATGGAAACTTCTTAGTGAGCTGAAACTTGAAAAGAGGTTTTGTTCCTTTGTTTTCTCTTACCAGTTGCCTAACAACCCATTATTCCTATTCAACAACATGTTACAGATAAGTGATATGTCTAGTAAATTAGTAACTGACTAGGTTATAGAGTCAGAATGTACCTTTAAAAAAAAAAAGAAAAAAGAAAAAAAAAAAAAAAAAAAAGAAAAAAAAAAGAAAGAAAGACCCGTGCTTTGGGAGAGCAACCTGATCTGTGATTTCACCACAGACTTTAGTCTTTACCCATTCCTCACCTGTCAGCTGTGAGGAGATGGTGTCACGTGACTCAGGCACACTAGAGAGGAGTCTGTCACTCCAACCACAAGGCTGGCAGTCAAGGGTCATCAGACCAAGCTCATCTTAGTGTCTGGGACCTGACTGTCAGGACAACTAGAAACTAAATGGCGGAAACTCGAAGGCAGAAAGAATGAGAAAGAAATGCTATGGAAAAAGAACTTTGTTATTTTTTTTTCTTTTCACATTCACTCATCTTTTTCTTTCATGGGATCTTTTCCTTGGCTCTTGTTTTCATATCCACAGGCACTGGATCAATCCCCCAGTTTTCTTATATCCGACAATAATGCCCATCCTGCTTATTCAGGAAGAAGCTGAGAAAGCTGTTAGAATAGCAATTGTATATCTTGTTTCAGAATGATGTATCAGAGACATTTATTAGTTGGAAACCAGAAGTAATTAGGAAGGGCATCACTGGTGTAAGAGAAAGAACAGGCCACATGCAGCCAGAACATGTTTCTTTCCTCTCCTTAAACACAGGGCAGTCAGTGTGTGAAGCTATTCTTCTCACGGAAGCCTCAGAGAAAACGTGGTTCTGGGTGTTTGGGAAGAGGAAGGAAGAGGAATTCACAGCTATTTCCAATGAGCTGGCTGAAGGAGGGCGTAACATTGCTAAGGCCTTTCATGGGTAACACATTATGTTTGCTTGGATTCAAAACCCTGGACATAGGAAAATAAATAACTAAGGTTATTATAAAACAGCTAACTCTGTTTGTGAAGCTAAGCAGGAAGCCTGGACTCTAAATGTTTCAGGATGAAAAAGCAAGCTTCATAACTCCAGTCCTGAGCCCTGACTGGTGGAGAAATGTCCTGAGAGCGTTGTCACCAGAGAATTCTGTCATTAGGTGAACATCACGGAGTGTGCTCGCACAGACTAAAATGGCAGCCTGTCACTCAGTGATGTAATCTTGGGGACCATTATCATGTATAATGTCTCATCGTTGACTGAGATGAGGCTGTGTTATGTATCTGTGTATATGTACTCCGATTCTGAGAATTAACCAGTGTGAGTAGACTTTGATGTAGAAAAAACATGAGAATGGGAAAGAAAACTGAAAACATGAGAATCTGTAGACTATGAAAAATGGGAGTCTAAGGGGTCAGTCGGAGCTACGGCTTCCCTCTGACCTCACTTGGATCACCTCATCAGATGCAGATGACCTGTAGATAAAGCTACAGCCTGGGATACATAGGAAACACCCCCCCCGGGGGGGGGGGCCCGGGGGGGGCAGTGTCTGAGGGAGGGAGGGGACAGAGAGGAAGGGAGGAAGGGAGAGAGACTACTTCAGCCCCAGAACACGCAGCTGAGCTGTCTGAAGGACCCTGGCCAATTGGTAGGGATCTGAGTCTGAAATTCCAGTTAAACCAATGAAGTCTGTATATTAAACGTTGCTTAAGCAGATTTCATGTTTGTTTGTATATTTTCCTTTTCACTAGACTATGAGATTCAGAAGGAGGTTCTGTTTTATGTGTCTCCATAATACTGAAAATACAGATGCTCAAAAAAGTTCATTGAGCAAATAGATCAGCCTCCTAAACTAAAGTGGTGTGTTTACTGCATGCCTACCTTATGTGCTGAATAACTGGATTTACAAAAGGAAAACAAAATGTCCATTTCTCCTCTTCTAATTAGTTCCTTCCTCCCTTTTTATAACATTCTCTTTCCTGAAGTTAATTAATCTTATCCTTAAAAATATCTTAAGAATTCTCTTTGGTCTTTCTAATCTTATGTATTATAATGTGGTGGAATTATGTGCTAGAGACATTGTGATAATTACTCTGCAATCTTCTCAAATTCAAAAGCACTTTGAGGCAAGACAACAGGCATTGATGAATCAATTGTTTCTAAAGTCTATCACCCAAACAGTGTGGGAAATTGAACGGAAAAATAAACTTCATGAAACTTCGCTCTGCTGTCCACCGGAGCTGTATGTCTGTGTTCTGGAGCCATTTCCTCTGAAGTGAAATGTGTTCATGAGACTCAGGAAGCTAAGGAAACTCAGAAGGCCCAGAAAGCTCAGAAAGCCACAAAACTCACGAGGCCCCAACCCAAGGTAGGACATCATCGCTGGGGTGAGGAGACTTCTCTGTGGCGCCGCTGCCTGTAAGCAGCCAGCTTTGGGGGTTATCAGCCACGCTGGGGTAGGTTTCTCTGTGGCACAGCTCCCTTTGGGTTAGCCATGTCCCTGTAAGTAATGCTTCACCCCTGCTCCTGCAAGGAACATCATGAAACTCGTCAGCTCACCAAGAAGACATGGCTGGGATTGTTTCTCGGCCTTCTGTTGAGACCCTGCCTGGATGAACAGACATTTGCTCACGTTTCCGCAGAGAAACAGTCCACACCAATGAATTAAAACATTTTAATTTATATAAATTAAGTTTATATAAGCTTAATGGTTTACTAAATGCAGGAGGAAGTGTTCAATCAAGGATGAAACGTGTTCTAAATATGAAAAACTATTCATAAATTGTCTCTTCTGATTGGACTTTTTTGAAATGATTGCAGCATTTCAAACTGTGTGTATCTCTTCAATCACGTCCTTTTTTGTAGGCTGATAGACTCAGATTATAGTCAGCTTATTCCTTTTTCTCTATAAAATCACTCAGCTTCCAGTTCAGCTTTCTCCACTTACTGAAGGAGAACCCGAAATTTCAGAATCAAAAGTAGGTCAGAGAATGGCTGGGCAGTAAAGCATGTGCTGTGCAAGTGTGAGGACCTGAGTTCAAGTCCCAGGACCCACATCAAGATGCTGAGTGTCCTGGACACTTTGTAATCACAGTACTGGGTACAGAGACAGGAGGATCGCCGGGGCTCTGGGGTTAGCCAGTCTAGCCTAATTCACAAGCTCCAGACCAAGGAGAGACCCTCATATCAAAGGAGGTGACAGTATTCCTCAGGATGACACCTGAGGTTGTCCTCAAGCCTCTACAAGCACACTCATACATATGCATGCATACACACACACACACACACACACACACACACACACACACACACACGCACACACACACGAGCACCTGCACATATACACAAACATACACAGTCACACACATAAAAAATAATACATTTTAAAACGCCATGGGACCAAACCAATCTCATCTCTCCCTGGATGACATATCTTGCTCTAAATTCGTAAGCCTGGAGAAAGTGCTTTAAAAAAAAAAAATAGGCTTTATCTATTCAACATCTCACATTCTTTATTCTCCGTAAGGAGTTTCGGCAACGCCATGGACTGCGATTCGTTTCTTTCTTTTAAAGTATAACCTCGCAGAAAATGTATAACCCCGGAAAGTAAATCTTCATTTCTGCAGCCCAGGCAATGTCTCATAGTCTAGTCTGTCACCAGACAGTAGAGCTAAGCCTCTCACTAATCATGATGCCAAATCTGTTTACGATTCCATCTATCAGTTAGTACACAGCAGAGGTGGGGTTGTCTGTTTAACTAAACATGGCATACTGTCAGAACCTCGTCGGACCCTGGACTTGCTTCATCAGCAAGGACACGCTGCTCCCACCCTTATTCTGCCCCTTTTCAACAGATTGTCTTGCCTCAGTTTCATTTACAAATTATAAAACATCACATCAATTGATATCCAGAATTTTTCCTCTTCTGCATTTTCGTAACTTCCCCTTAGCTCGTGGCTCATTTCATTATATACTTGCTTCTCATGCTTCTTAACAAACTTTACTTCTATGACATTGGCCAAAAAAAAAAGTGGCTGCTGTCAAACTGTATAAGGAAGTGGTTTCCCTGGCAACCGTAACCACAAGCAAGCTATTGGAACGTCTTTCTTGCTGTGTGATTTGTTTGGTTGCTAAAACACTTCAAACACTTTTGTACATAGTCAGGTATTAAGTATCTTGATTTCTAGAACGAGCTGGAAGCAGAGCAGGTGATAAAGTACTGGAACAAGTTGTGAGGTGGTAAACACTAGTCATTTCAGTAATCGAGTGTAGTCTTGTGATTAATCTCTAAAGGGCAAATGCTAAAACTTGATATGTAAGAATTCAAATAGGTTACTACCACAAGGGCATGTGTTTTAAACAGCAGTAGTTAGAAATTCCAAAGAAGTCAAAAAAAAGTTTCACCTAAAAGACAAGTGACATTTTGGTTTTATTAATTCATAAAAAGGTGCCAAATGCTGCTTTTTCCAATGGGCAAGTGGTCAGCCCTGAGATTATCAATAAAACCAGAAATTTGATTAAAACTTCTCCTAAGGGCAAGTTCTCTCTTCTCTCTCTCTCTCTCTCTCTCTCTCTCTCTCTCTCTCTCTCTCTCTCTCTCTCTCTCTCTCTCTCTGCAAAATAGCAGTTTAAATTGGCTACTGAAGAATTTCTATGGTTTCTTATAGCTCATGAAATTTAAAGAATTTGTATTTCAGAAAAACATTGGAAATAAAGGTGTCTCCCAAATATCAGGACTTTTTACAAGTCAAAAAAAGTTATACAGTTTGCCTGAATTACAGAAACTTCATAAAAATTAACAAGAAAGTGTGCAAAAATGCCCTAAACATCTCAAGACACTAGTATTAATAAGAGCATGGCACCCATGCTGTCTGGGTCTTCTGGAATCTCTCACCCTGTCAAGGATGGGATATAATATGACACCCACATCCAGAGGCGGGAGTGGAGGGGTCACACCTGTAGCCCCAGCCTTGGCAGAGTAGAAGCAGGAGAATCCATAGCTCTACCGGAGGTTCTGTATCAAAATAGCAACACACACTAACAACCACACTTTGCAATCTTCCTATCCTAACCAAATTTCTGGTGTCTTGTTGATAAGCTCCCCTAACAGTTATTGCTTTGAGGGTTTCTTCAGACAGGTTGGTGTCAGAGCCATTTGAGTGAGACACATAATCATGTCTGTGCCCATATATTTAATAGAAAGAAGAGTGGCCTTCAAGTTTTATCAAGAGTCACAGTGGAAACGGGAGAAATTAGAGCTCTGGTCACCAGGACAGTTGAGCAGCAGGTGGGAAAATTCTAGAGCTCGGATCATAGTTTTATCTCAAAGTGCTGAGGATGCCTGTGGACTTGGGTATGAATTAAAATTGGAGAAAGGCACGTAGGCAGGAGGGGAGGGAGAGATGAAGGGGGGCAGGCGACCAAGAGACCAAGAGAAAGATGGCTCAGGCTGCTCGGGGTTGGCGACACTCAAAGCAGCCAAAGGTCGGGTTGTGTACTGAACGGAAGCCGAGTCATCGCTAGCGATTTGGAGACCACTGTCAAAATGAAGTCGAAGGGAGGCATCTGGAGCCTGGTCATGAACGGACCTCATTTCACCATGGACCCAGGGAACTGGTTCTTAAAGCACTGTTCTGTGTCAAGAGACAGTTTGGGCTCTTCCCTTCACCCGTGTGTTAGGACAGAGGACAGCCACACCAGCACCATGCTTCTGTCACAGCCCTTTTGACTCATCCCTAAGAATATGCAAGACGGTTCTGTTCAGCTGGCTTCCTCGTTTGGATTCCCAACACTCACATGAAGAATTCTGTCCCAGTGCATCCGGGCATGGTGGGCCACATGCAGATTGAACTCTGAGAGGTATGTGTCAGGCAGGATTCCTCGAAATCATGGCTCTCAAGACTTCAAAAGCTTGCTTGAAACATCATCATAAACATTGCTTTCAGGATCAGAACCCCAGGCAACCTTGTGAGGACTCTGACGTCTGTCCCAGTTCTTTCCATTTATTTTTCTTACAAATGACACATTTGTACCTTAACCTAGTCTATAAGGAACTTAGGATAGAATTCTTGATTGAATTGAACTGGAAGTTGAGCCCTTGGCCTTTATTTGAGGGATGCTGAAAGCTCATCTGTGTCTCTTTTGTGGTGTTATGTGGCTGATGGTTACCCAAGTGCTGTCCTTTTTTTTTTTTTTTTTTTTTCGAGACAGGGTTTCTCCGTGTAGCTTTGCGCCTTTCCTGGGACTCACTTTGTAGCCCAGGCTGGCCTCAAAACTCACAGAGATCTGCCTGGCTCTGCCTCCCAAGTGCTGGGATTAAAGGCGTGTGCCACCACTGGCCGGCCCAAGTGCTGTCCTTATAAAGACCGGTAAAAAGCCCCTTTGCCTTGCCAGGGCTTTCCTGTCACTAATTTTTTTTACAGACACCAACCAACTCAGTAATAGACTGTGTCCTCTCAGGGCACAAAGCCAACCTGTGGCTCCTGTTTACCGATTATACAAACCAGCTCATCGTTTGTTTTGTGGAGTTCCTTCAGAATTTATCATTCTTTCTTTGTTCCTGTACCCAAATACCCCCACTTTGTAAATGTTGACATTAGTCAGTATAGGTGGTACACTAAATAAAAACAGCATGAGTTGAGGCAAGGGCAGCATCTCTCTTGCCCATTACAGGAGAGAGGTAAGGGTTCTCCATTTGGGATTGGACAAGAATCCAGAAAGGACATTGAACCTGTTTTCTCATAGCCAAATTACAGACTAGTCAGTCACACCACCTTCATCCCCACTAGGGTTAACTTTTAGAGAACATTCTGGAGTGTTATGTATTCTCTCTCATTCATATTTATCTTAAAACTAAAATCCCATATCCCTGGAAACCCTTCAATCCCAGGCACACAGGGATGGTTGGTCACACATTAGTCATATGCAAAATTAATGACACACAAAACCCTACTTATTAATTTACATATTGCTAGATAATATAATAATAAACTCACATAATTTACTCTGTAATATATTAATACACTTATTACTACATTTACATTTATAGTATAATTATATCAGAGTAAATATGTGATATGTGCTTATAAATGCATTTGAAGGAATATGTATTATATGGTACAGAAACCATTTGTGGTCTGGGCTTCAGGGGGTCGGGGTTAAGACAGGATCGCACCGTGCAGCTCTAGCTGGCTGGAAACTCATTATATAGACCAGGCTGGCCTGGAACTTTCAGAGATATGCTTGTTTTTACCTCTGGAGTGCTGGGATTAAAGGCCTGTGCCACCGCACCCAGTTTAGGGTGCAAGCTATTAAAAGATAACATTGTAAACAAATATCACAGAACCAGGTTGACCAATTTTCCGTTTTGTTTTCCTGCCCTGTAATCAGTTCTACATGATTCCAAACATGACTGTGCTGGAGCTGAGGGGTAGAGCTCTTAGTCAGCATGCACAAGACCTTGGGTTCAAGGCCCAATTCTAGGGAAACACGGCTGTATTCCAACTCCTAGAGCTTCTAAGACTCTTCCAAAGAACCAAAAAGAAAGAACATGGTTTCAGAATTACCTAATTGTATCAAATCTATCCCTCTCCTTTCCCCATTTAGCACAAAAGACAAGCATTTCCCGTGAATCTATCTCAGAAAACAATCGGGGAAAGTGACTCTGTGCTCACAAAAACCTGATCTCACAAACCAAGCGGCCAGATTTTCAAACACCATTGCTGTAATCCTCGATGAGCGGGAGGAAGGCTCTGGAAGCATGGATGGTCAGTGCACACACCTGTCGGAAGGACTCATACCTCATACGTCAATCACGAATCCTTCATGCATTTCTGAAGTCACTCACTCAGAACGTGTGTACACACAGAGATCTGTTACCTGGTGAACGTGTAGCTTCTGAGAACTCAATGGGACAGCCTCTCCCTTGAGCTCATTAAGATGTTTTCAAACAAAGCATATTTTCTTACGTTGTTTAGTTAGTACACAGTAATATCAAAATCCTGTGCCTTGAGGAAAGACTTACAGTGTCCACTGGCGTCGAGTCAGATCACTCAATGCAGATCACAGACAGCCAAGCAACTACGGCTGGGATCTAGTCACATGTTCCGTGTACTGAGTGCCTGGACAGAGCTTGGACAAGTCCACCATCTAGACTATTCTTGCGGATTTCCAAGGCTCTAACTAAAAATAATCCTGGATTTCTTCCCCGCAGGACTTGGCTGTGAAATTCATCAACAGGAAAACACCTTCAAAACAAGACATGCGTTGTAATTAATCATGTGTGCACGTTTATCTGAGTGGGGCAGACTGACAGTGACCCTGCTTTAACATCCATCATGGCAGGAATAGAAATGGGAGAGCACCAGAGCTGAGAACCCCGATGTATCACAGACATTTGTGGAAAAAAAAAGAGAGAAAGTGTCATTTTTCTTTAGCAAAGACTACAGCCATAAATCAGACACGACAAAATATGTTAGCACTGAGAATGTGGTGCTGATTTAAAAAAAAACACACATTAAAAAACGGTTTAGTATTTTGAGCTTGAGGGCAAAAGAGATGGCACAATGGTGCTGGCTAATTTTATGTCAACCTGACACAAGCTGAAGTCACCTGAGAGGAGGGAACCTCCATGGAGAAAATGCCTCTGTAAGATCAGGCTGCAGGCAGACAAGCCTACGAGGCATTTTCTTAGATAGTGATTGGTGGGAAGGCTCAGTCCATTGTGGGCAGTATCATCCCTGGGCTGGTGGTCCTGGGGTCTATAAGAAAGCAGGCTGAACCAGCATTAGGAGCAAGCCAGGAAGCAGCCCTCCGCCATGACTTCTGCATCAGCTTCTGCCTCGGGTTCCTTCCCTGCTTGAGTTCCTGCCCTGACTTCCTTCAGTGAAGGGCTATGATATATAGCCAAATAAACACTTTCCTCTCCGCCTTAGTGAGGGTGTCTATTGCTGCGACAAAATACCGTGACCGAAAAGCAAATTGGGAAGGAAAGGGTTTGTCTGGCTTGCATTTCCACATTGCTGTTCATCTCTGAACTCAAACAGGGCAGGATCCTGGAGGCAAGAGCTGATGCAGAGGTCATGGAGGGTGTTGCATACTGGCTTGCTTCCCCTGGCTTGTTCAGCCTCCTTTCCTATAGGACTAGGACCAGCCCAGGGATGGCACCACCCACAATGGGCTGGGCCCTCCCCTATTGATCACTCATTGAGAAAATGCCTTACAGCTGCATCTCATGGAGGCATTTCCTCAACTGAGGCTCCTTCGTCTCTGATGACTCCAGCTTGTGTCAAGTTGACACAAAACCAGTCAGTAGACTCTTCAATTTGCTTCTGGTCATGGTGTTTCATCACAGCAATAGCAACCTGACTAGGACAGCAGGTAAAGGTGTTTGTCCCCAAGGATGAGGACCTCAACCTGATACCTGGAACCCATGTGATGGATAGATCTGCCTCTGCCAAGTTGTTCTCTGATCTCTATGTATAAGTGCAAACATATACACAATAAATAAATAAAATGATAGTTCAGTGTTTTGAGCATTTTTGAGTAGTTTCCAGAAAAACTGAACTAAAAGCAACAAGATTCCCATGTCCTCTCTGCTCCACACAAGCAATTTTGTCCATTATCAACACTCTCTACCACCCTGCTGGAGTGGTGCATGGTGTATGATTGTGAGCCTGCATGGACACATCATCATCGCCAAAAGTGCAAGGATTACCTTTGGGGTTCACTTCTGATGTGTATTCCATGAGTTTTGTTTTTTGTTTTTTTAAGCAATGTCTGATGATGCAACCCCACCAGGACAGTGTCACACAAAGGCATTTCACTCGCCAACAGTCATTTCTCTCCCCACAGCTCATTTCCGCCCTGTGCCCATCCTCCACCATCCTGTGCCCATCCATCACCGATCATCTTACTTGACACACAGTTTTCATATTCCAGAATATCCTAGAGCTGGAATGACCCAGGACCTAGCATTTTCAGATTCTTTGGAACTGCATTTTAAAATTTACATTGCATTTATTTATTCTATTTGGTGTATGCGAGTTTGGGCACGCCACAGGTGGGGTATCAGAGAACACATGTGGAGAACCAGAGAACAACTAGTAGAATTCATTCTCTCCTGCCATGGGTCCCAGGAATCAGACCCAGTCAGGCTAGGTGACAAGTGCCAAAATCCCCTGAGTCACCTCCATGACCCTTCCTCTTTAAATCAGCCTTCTTTGGCTTCCAGCTGTGGTTTTATGGTAAAGACAGAGTTACATATGGGAAACATTCCCGGAGAAGTAAGGCCTAGTTTAGAGGAATTCATGGTCCATCCCTATAGCTCACTAGGATGGGAACCTATGGAATTCACTTAATCCCTGGGTAGAATGAAATCAACATGAGCTCAAGTGTCCACACGATAACTCAGTTTGAGACTGTCCCCCATAAGAGGACCCCAGACTGGGGAATTACTTACAAAATTTCACAACGGAGTCATGAAATAAATTCAAATAAGAAATAGGAAGGCAATGGTGGTGCATACCTTTGATCCCAGCACTCTGGAGGCAGAGGCAGGTGGATCTTCTATGAGTTCAAGGCCAGCCTGGTCTACAGAGTGAGTTCCAGGACAGCCAGGGCTACACAGAGAAACCCAGTCACGAAAAACAAACAAACAAACCAAAAAAAAAAGAAAGAAAAAAAGAAAAAAAGAAAGAAAGAAAGAAAGAAAGAAAGAAAGAAAGAAAGAAAGAAAGAAAGAGGAAGCCAATAAATTTAGAGGATGAAAGATAACAGATCCCCAAACTGCCCTCGTCTTCTGAAGTGAATTCATGTTAACACAGTAAAAAACAAACAAACAAATGAAGACAATTTAAAAATTCATGATTTGAAACATGGTTTTAATAATAGGAAATTATTCTCTCACAAGTAATTATAGATTATAGGAAAGAAATTAAGAAAATTAAAGGAAAAATATACAGAGATATACATACAATATATGCAAAATTTGTTACCTGTGCACAGGATCCTAGCGGTAGCTTGAGCTAAGAAAATGCTCACGATTGCTTATTTTGGGGTGGTAATTAGAACTGTCCTATGCAGTGTTCCAGCAGAAAGCAAACTCCTCAGCTAAGGCCATCAATACCTAGAGAAGGAAGATGCATAGAGGGAGACAGGCAAGGAGACAGCTAGATACACGCCGGCCCTTCACTAAGTGCAGCTAGCTGGCAGCCAGCCCGTGAGGAAGGAAGCAGGGGATAGACAACCTGAGCTCCGACACTGTCATAACTCACGGGGAGGTCAGCAGGCAGGAGGCCTTTGGATATGAGCAGCCTCCCCAGCCACTCACAGAGGGAGAGGAAGGTGGGGTGAAGAGACAGGCGTTTCTCATCTTTGAGTTATGGTTCCGGGGCATTCATTGCTGTCACTTTTGCAGAGAGTGATATGAAAAATAAAATGTAGGTGTGAGTCCAAAAGCCACTAAAATAAGCAAGAGGGAGTGGAGTTCGATGAATTATAGGAGACGTAAGGGAGGAAGCGGTTCTGAGTAGTGAAGTCACATTGATGGATAAAGCAAATAGCCCCAAAGTTGATCTGTCCCGCTCCACAACTTCTGAAGGACGTTTAATGGATTTCCCCAGGTCTGCTTGGACATACAGTGTCTTGAGTGAAACACTCTTGCTGCCGTCTTTCTCAGCATTCTGGAAACATTTGGTCTTCTCATGTCTCTGATCTAAATATATCTTCTTTCAAACCCCAAATGCAATTTATTTTGCAACTGTGCAAAATCAAACAGAACCCACATCTGGCAGATCTCACAGATGCGACTCGTTTCGGCACAAACAAATGTCAAACCAAGCAAGCCATAGTCACGGACTAATTGCATGCAGGTGATGTGAGGGGTATGTTCTGTCTTGGCATCCCCCAGAGCCGGGTGCCAGAAATCCTCATCAGCGGTCCCACTGTGCACCTCAGGCATCTACCCTGATCCAGTAGAGGGCAGTGACAGACCCAGGAGCCTGACCCTAGGCAAGAATTCAGTGAAGGTGTATCTCACTAATGCTTCGTCTAAGCAAAACAGGAGGGTCACCTGAGTTCATTTCTCCCATCATGCTCTGGTGTGTTGGCTACTCCCTTAGGAGCCCTGCGGCCATTACCAGCAGTCATGAGAACAGAAATTATGACCTTCACCTCAAGCTGCAGCCCTAAAAACAGAAACCACAGCAGCTGCTGCTACAAAACTCAATATATGGCTGAGCTATGTATTTCAGACTTAAGGCACTCCTGGGTGAGATATGCAGGGCCACTGCTGTTAAAGGGGCAGTGAGGGAGTCCCTTAGACCCAAAGCAGATGTCCAAATCTAAACTAGAAGGAGTCTGAAGCAGGAGATAATCTGTTGGTTCTTAGCAAGCCCGTGGCTCTTTGATTAAATAGAACCCCTAGCAGAAGAACATGGCTAGTGCAAGGGAAATGAACTTAATTATGAACAGGCAAAAGCGTGTTTCACTTTGCAGACATCGAATAAGCTGGGCAATTTATTAGCCTGGATCATCAGTTGGGAGACACCTCTGGAGACTTGGAGCTCGAAGAATTTCTGAAGTAATTGATTTAAGACAAGCTGGAGACAAGCATTGTGCAAGACGCTCCCGGGTACAACTGACTTCTCCACTAAGGAAAAGAGCTTAAGTAATTTGCATTGCACCATGTAGATGCAATCAGGAGTTAGACCTTTCAATGACAACTAAAAATAGAGCATCATAAATAGAAGAGCTGCAAGGGACTTTCAGGACTACTGCTTTTCATTTGTTTAGGCAACGGAAGCCATTGAAAAATAAATCCTATGTATCCTCAGCATCCCTTAAACATTTGAAAAAAAAATCTTAATATAAATGGTCTAGTAAACTCATTTTCTGTTAAATTCTTTAAAGTCAGTGACTAGGAACAAGGTGGATAAGATCAAGGTTTGTAGACCACTTGTAAACAAGGTCAGCCAAAATTCAATTTTGGTAATTTTTTTTTTTGCATGTATATTTGTAGATGATAACAGTGATTGCTTTGGCTAATTCACTTCAAATGCTGATGGATGCTTTGTAACAGTCTTTCTGGAAACCTTGGGATACTCTTGAAGTTTAATTAGAGACCAAAAGGGTTTAATTCTGAAACATACACTGAAATAAACTATTAGCATGGGCAGCTCTTTAGAAGCCCTAGGCTACCGTGAGGTAAAATCATGTTTTTAATGATTGTGGTAAAGATAGGCGCACACAATGAAACAAGATAAAGTAAAACCTCAACAGCTGGCTGGATGTAAGGAGTGTTTAAACAGAAAGGAGTTCCTGAAAGCCTGAAGTTCTGGAGGCTCATGGAGACAACCACCCACAAACCTTACCAGGTTTGGAAGAGCAAGACATAAACCTGGCCTGTGCTTGGCAACCTAGGTTTGGGAGTTTGTTATGGCAGTGGTATTATTTACTCTTACAATTTAATATAATGATCAAAGCAAATACGAAAACAATATCTGTGGGCTGGAGAGATGGCTCTGTGGTTAAGAGCACTGACTGCTCTTCCAGAGGACCTAGGTTCAATTCCCAGCACCCACATGGCAGCTAACAACTGTCTGTAACTCCAAGATCTGACACCCTCAAACAGACATACATGCAGGCAAAACACCAATGCACATGAAATAAGAACAAATAAATAATTTTTTAAAAAGAAAATAATATCTGAATCAAATATTCACTAAATACTCAGATCGTCTATCCCAAAGCCGTACTTTAAAAACAAAAGAGCTTTGATCTAAACTTTTTGCAAGAGTTTCTAGCTGCAGGAAAGAGAATTTCACTCCAAGTCGTCAAAAAGTGAGTCTTATAGAAACTATAGAGCAATAACAGAACCAATATAGCCTTAATTATGCTCTCTATGTGACAGTGGGAGAGGCTGCTTGTCCCTCCCCTCCAACCTAAAATCACGATCGTCCTGTCATAATCCTCCCCTCAAAGCCTCAGGACACTTGGCTGCAGATCCCGCGGGCACAGAGCAGAGCAGGGCAGCTCCCTTCTTTCAGGAAATCCCTGCAAAAGGCGACTTGCCGGCATTTCATTCCTAGGGAATCAACCAAGGTCAGGGCAGAAGCTAGGAGTTAACAGAGACTCCAACAGACTGAGCCAGCAGATCCATATCCAAGCCGGCTGCTGACTCTCACCGGCTATGTGAACAAGGCCAAATCACCAAACCTCGTGTGTAAAATGAAGAAATGAGGTCACTGTAAATCATAAATATGAACAGATCGCTGTAACCAAATAAGGTTGTGGCCAAACGTGTAGATTTATACACATGTGTGCAAGTGTGGGAGCATGTGGAGGCCAGAGGAGGCTACCAGGTTTCCTATTCTACCTCTCTCTGCCTTATTCTCTTGAGACAGTGTCTCTCAGTGAACCTCAGATGGCTGTCTATGGAGCAGGCGGGCCCCTATCAAACCCCAGTGAGCCTCTGTCTCATCTCTTAATCCCACAGTCCCGGGCTTGCAGGCCAATGTGGCCACACCTGGCTTCTTCAAGTAGGTGTTGAGGATCCCAACTCAGGTTTTCATGCTTGGGGAGCAAGCACTATCACTCACTGAGCCATCCCCACAGTTCAAATTTTCTTTAGAAACTGTAAAGGGGTGTATGCAACATAAAAGTTTGTACTTACAAGCAACGCTGAAGGAAAGGGTATTGTGGTAAAGTACGAATGGTGAGAGGTCCGGTCCAAGAAAGACTCTCCTTTGGATTTGTTGAATTGGGTTTGTTTGCAAGTGACAGAAAAGTATGATGTGGCTTAGTTTCCTCATATGCGAAATCCCTGGGATACTTCCTGCAGGCTGATATGGCATTCTATGTGACATTCCAGATCAGGATGCCAGATAAGGCACAGAATACTCAATAAAATTTGAATTTAAGATAGACATCGAATAATATTTCATTCTCATCATGTCCCATACAATATATCAGAAAGCCTGTGTCGTTACTCACCAAAATCCGACAGCTCTAACCCAGACTTCTCTGAATTTATTTACTCACTTTCCAAGATGGGGGCATTCATAGTCCACACAACATTTACATTCCAGGAATCAAAAATAAAACAGATAATAAAATGCACCTTAATCCAAAACTTCTCAAAGTCATCACACTGTATTTACACATTTCTCATGGTTCATAACTTAGTCCTATGGCCATGGAGGAGCAAGGAAACATACACAATGACATCTTTATTCTAGGCAGTATCCACACACACAAGTCCTACACTCTGAAAGTTGGAAGGCTTAATGTCACAAAACAACTCCTAAAGCCTGCCATAGGCTGGATATGTCTGTTCCTGATGTTGTAACAAAATGCCATAGATTTATTAGTTTCTAAATAATAGAACTTCTGTGCAGTTCAGAAACCCGGGAAATCCAAGATTAAGACACTTGGAGATGAGTTTCTTGATGACACTTACACTCTGCTTCTTAGGTGGCGCCTTCTTGTGTCCTCTGGAAAGGACAACAATGCACCATCACATGGTAGAGGAGCAAAGCTCACAGTGTGAGACTTCAGCCCATGACCAGGTACTCCTGTTGAGCATGGCAGCCTATCACTGTAGGAGCACATAGCACAGTGCCAAGCCTAAGACCAAGCTTTAACACAATGAGCCTTTGGGGGACATTCCAGACCTAAACTGTAGCAGAGAAGAGGACAGTTCCTTCCACCTCACTTACAAGAGTCTTTGTCTCACTCAGGAGGACACAATAGTCATGACTTAATCCCATTCCCAAAGAGCTCACCCTTAACACCGTCACCTTGGATGAATTTGGAGGGACACATAGCTCCAAACTAGAGTATATTCCTCTTATCAAAAGTTTCAGGGACCCTTCACCTCAGGGTCTCACAGTCTGCCTAACCATGATGCCATTCTACCAGGGCCAGGAGAGTAATGGCCAGAGGTCAATCGTCATGGTGGACCTTGATGAGCTGTTCACTAAGTGGATTCCTCAGGGGAACACTATAGTCTTCAGCCATTCATTAGAGACTCCCTGGGCAGCTCAGGACTTTGTGCCGCCTTCTCCCAGATACACACCCAAATGAGGGACCTTACTGTTTCTGCCTTGGGCGATGAATCCTGAGGATCCAGTGGGGCTAGAGAAGGTCTTGACTCCCTGAAGGGCTAGAAACCTTCAGAAGAATTTCCTTCCCTGCATCCTGGGTCATCACCCCAAACCAAGCAGACCTTTTGGGGTCATCAATGTGGAGTATAGATTTTCTAAAGAAACTGATCCAAGATATGTAATTGCTAGAATGATGGAGAGGTTGGCAGTCCTAGGCTAACCAACAGAGAAGAATTACATTCTTTCTTTACTGCAGTCTATTTTTCAGGCATCTGTTGCTAAGGACAAGGTATGATATCCTTCCCACTTACAAGACAGGCATTCTTTTCACGTATTTTAAAATTCCATCCATCTTACTTGCCCATGACTCTTCTGGTGCTTGGCATTAACTCTGTCCTGGTCTAGCATTGTAGATACAGAAAAATCCTGATGTTGCAGATGATGAATTTGCATTCTAAATCATTGGGGAGCACTCCTCCTAGGAGACATAGTTCTTCACAAGAAATCAGAAACCCAGTTGTTGGAATAATATACATTCTGAATTCACACTCCACCTGCAGAGGCTAGTTCTTTGGCCTGGTTGGAAGGGGCTGGCTGTTTTGGGACCATCACAAGATATATTTAGGAACCATTCAGTTTCAAAAGAACATTATAATTAGATGGGCTGTATACTGATTGGGGTTCTCTCTACAAACCACTGTTAGAAGTGGTGTTTGATATGGGGAGTGCAATCACCTCTGATGAAGAGTGTTTTCCACTGGGAAATTAAAGTCTGGCTAAATTAGGCTTCCCTTCAAATATTTAATCAATTAGAAGTGGTACAAATATGAAGGGTGTTTTACTATATATAGATGAGTTTAGTGAGATTAGAAGCATTTCTGTATTTACTCTTTGCACTGATGTTTAATTCATCGGTCTCACGTGTAGTGTGGTAAGAGCTCATGCAGTGGGGTGAGCTGTATTTAGATCAATAAAATAACATTAAGCACTTTCATTTCGGAACAATATCCGTACTCCTCTCCATTTCATACAATCTGTCTTGAGCATTGTAGAGTCCACAAATCTTATTATTTTCAGAAATTATTTCATTTGATAAATTATGTTAACTGTGGAGATATTTTATTTGTGCTGAAATGTGGTGGCATTTTATTTGTGCTTTAGTAAATAAAGTTTGGCCGGGCAGTGGTGGAGCATGACTTTAATCCCAGCACTTGGAAGGCAAAGGCAGGCAGAGTTCGAGGCCAGCCTGGGCTACATAGCGAGATCTAGGAAAGGCGCAAAGCTACACAGAGAAACCCTGTCTTGAAAAACAAACAAACAAACAAATAAAGTTTTCCTGGAGATCAGAGGAAATAGCAAGCCATTTTAAGTAAATAAAGAAGTCAGGCAGTGGTAGCACATGCCTTTAATCCTATCACTTATCAGGCAGGATCTCTGTGTGTTCAGGGCCATACTAGGGAACAGAGCCAAGGCCGTGGTGACACACACCTTTAATCCCAGTACCAACCATAGAGTTCTGGAGGCCTGTACAGACAGGAAGTAACAGAGCTGGCAAGGAAGAGGAAGTGATGTAGCTAGACAGAGAGCAAATCAGATGGCAAAACAGCAAGGCATATGTGCATGGGCAGACAGGAAGTCGCTCTCTTTGGAAGCTATGGAGTTGGTGAGGTAACTTTAGCTGGTGGCTTTTCCTGTTTCCCTGATCTCTCTGAGGCTTTCATCCCTATATTTGACTCTGTGTTTTTTATGTAATAAGACCATTTAGAAATCTGTCTACAGTTAACTATTATCAGTTTCTTGAATTTTGCATGTGTGTGTGTGTGTGTGAGTGTGTATGGGTGGAGGCCAGAGCTCAGCTTGGAGTATCTCGCATAGCTCTCTGTCTTACTGTTTTGCCATATTGTCTCTCACTGAATTTGGAGCTGGCCATTTGGGAAGACCGGTTGGCCATGGAGGCCCTGGAATGTACTTGTTTCTGTTCTCCTACCAGCTCAGAGGTTACAGGTTTGTGCTACCACGCATGGCTTTTATAGAAAGGAGCACTGGAGATCCAAGCACAGGTCCTAATGCTTGTGCGGCCATTTCCCTAGCTTGGTTGCTTGAAATATTCATCAGGTTCTATTTTATTAAAAGCTATCGTTTTGGTATGCAGAAAGGTACTGTAGGTGAGGCGGTGATAGGAGGTCTGACCTTTGTGAAGAAAGAATAGCTGCTATCATTTCTTAAACATTTGAAAAGAGCAAGAACTGTCTGAAGGGCTGTGTAGGGTTAGATTGTGTTCCACCAAAGTGTATCCATGATGTTTCTACCAAGACCCTGTGAATGTGACCTTATTTGGGGAATTGACTTCACAGATGGAATTAAATTGGGAATTCTAAGGCAAAGCCGTGTTGGTGGATTTAAGATGGGTCCTGAACCCACTGACAAGTGTCCTTCGAAGATGAAAATAAAAAGATAGTTGACACCAAGACAGAGGGAGAAAAAAGAGGCAAAGGCCACAAAAAGATGGGCACACACAAGCCAAGGGACATTTGGAGGCATCAGCAACGGGGGAGCCAAAAAAAGATCCCCTCAGAGTTTTTCCAAGAGATGTGACCTCTCACTAACACCCTAGCTTAGAATTTTTCCTCTAGACTAATGAGAGAATAATTTTCTTCTTGTTGAAGCCACAAGATTCATGGCAATTTGCTGTGGCAGCCACAGGAAATGGATACCCTAACTTAGCAACTATTAATTCTTCTATTCGTCATATTTTTTAAATAACTTTTTTTATTTATTTTACATATTGACTGCAGTTTTCCCTCCCTCCTCTCCTTCTGATGTACCCCCCCTTCTCATCTACCCCCCTCCCCTTCCACTTCTCTTCCATCTCCATTCAGAAAGGGGGCAGGCCTCCCAAGGGCTTGAACAAAGCATGGTACATCAAGTTGAGGCAGGACTGAGTTCCTCCCCTTGTGTCAAGGCTGGGCAAGGTAATTCAGCATGAAGAACTGGTTCCCAAAAGTCAGCTAAGGGACAGGGACAGGTCCTGATCTCACTGCTAGGAACCTTACAAAGAGACCAAGCTACACAACTGTCACACACATGCAGAGGGCCTAGGTCGGTCGGAAGCTCTCTAACTATTGGTCTAGAGTCCATGAGCTCCCAGGAGCTTGGGTCAGCTTTCTCTGTGGGTTCCCCCCTCATGACCCTCTTTGGCTCATACAATTCCTCCTCCCTTTCTTCAGCAAGACTCCCTGAGCTCAGCCCGGTGCTCAGCTGTGGGTCTCTGCATCTGCTTCCATGGGTTACTGGATAGAGTATCTCTGATGATAATTAGGATAGTCACCAATCTGATTACAGGGCAAGGCCAGTTCAGGCACCCTCTTTACTATTGCTAGAAGTCTTAGCTGGGGTCATCCTTGTGGATTCCTGTGGTTTCCCTCATGCCAGGTTTCTCCCTAATCATGAAATTACCCCCACCCCACCAAGATGTCTCTTTCATTACTCTCCCTCTCTGTGTCCTGTCCCCAACTTGCCTCCCGCACCCAGCCTGCCCAGTCCTCTCCCTCAAGTTCCCATTCCCTCCATCCCCTCCCCTTCCACCCCCAGTTTACCCAGGAGATCTCTTCTATTTCCCCTTCCCAAGGAAATAAATGCATCCCTCTTTGTATCCTCCTTATTATCTAGCCTCTCTCAGGATGTGGATTGTAGGGTGGTTATCCTATAATTCACTCCTAATATCCACTTATGAGTGAGTACATGCCATGCTTGTCTTTCTGAGTCTGGGTTACCTCACTCAGAATGATTTTTTTTTCTAGTTCTATCCATTTGCCTGCAAATTCCATGAGGTCATTGTTTTTTTACAGCTGAGTAATACTCCATTGTGTCTATGTACCACATTTTCCTTATCCATTCTTCAGTTGAGGGGTAGCTAGGTTGTTTCCAGGTTCTGGCTATTATGAATAATGCTGCTATGAACATAGTTGAGCATGTGTCCTTGTGGTATGATTGAGCATCTTTTGGGTATATGCCCAAGATTGATGTAGCTGTGTCTTGAGGTAGGTTGATTCCCAATTTTCTGGGAAACTGCCATATTGATTTCCAAAGTGGCTGTACAAATTTGCACTCCCATAAGCAGTGGAGGAGTGTTCCCCTTGCTCCTCATCCTCTCCAACATAAGCTATCTTCAGTGTTTTTGATCTTAGCCATTCTGACAGGTATAAGATGGTATCTCAGAGTTATTTTGATTTGCATTTCCCTGATGACTAAGCATGTTGAGCAATTCCTTAATGTCTTTTGGCCATTTGAGATTTTTCTGTTGAGAATTCTCTGTTTAGATCTATACCCCATTTTTTAAATTGGATTATTTGGTATTTTGATGTCTAGTTTCTTTTGATGTCAGATGTGGGATTGGTGAAGATATTTTCTCATTTTGTGGGCTGCCATTTTGTCTTATTGACCATGTCCCTTGCCTTACAGAAGCTTTTCAGTTTCAGGAGGTCCAATTATTAATTGTCAATCTCAGTATCTGTGCTACTGGTGTTATATTCAGGAAGTAGTCTCCTGTGCCAATGCATTCAAGGCTAATTCCCATTTTGCTGTGGATTAATCCTCTTGTACACAGTAAAGATTTGTCACTTGAATTGGTTTAATAAAATGTTGATTGGCCAGTAGACAGGCAGGAAGCATAGATGGGGCAACCAAACTAAGAATGCTGGGAAGAGGAAGGGCAGAGTCAGGAGAGTTGCAAGCAGACACAGAGGGAGCAAGATGAGAATGCTGTACTGAGAAAAGGTACCAAGCCACATGGCTAAACATAAATAAGAATTATGGATTAATTTAAGGGTAAGAGGTAGTTAGTAATAAGCCCGAGCTGCCAGCTGAGCATTTATAATTATTATAAGCCTCTGTGTGGTAATTTGAGATGCACCTGCCAGGCATAATCAGGCATATGGGACAAAAACCTCCGCCTCTACATCATTTTCTTTTCTATCAGGTTCAGTGCAACTGGATTTATGTTGAGGTCTGTGATCCACTTGGACTTAAGTTTTGTGAAGGGCAATAGATATGGATCTATTTGTAATCTTCTACATATGGACATCCAGTTATGCCAGCACCATTTGTTGAAGATGCTTTCTTCTTTCCATTATATAATTTTGGTTTCATTTGTCAAAAATCAGGTGTTCATAGGTGTGTGGATTTATGTCAGTATCTTTGATTTGATTCCATTGATCCACATGTCTGTTTTTATGCCAATACCAAGCTGTTTTTATTACTGTAGCTCTGTAGTAGAGCTTGAAGTCAGGAATGGTGATACCTCTGAAAATTCCTTTATTGTATGGGATTGTTTTCGATATCCTGGGGTTTTTCCTATTCTATAAGAAGTTCAGTATTGTTCTTTCAAGATCTGTGAAGAACTGTGTTGGGATTTTAATAGGGATTGCATTGAATCTGTAGATTGCTTTTGGTAAGACTGTCAATTTTTCTATGTGAATCCTACCTATCTGTGAGCATGGGAGATCTTTTTATATTCTGATAGTTTCTTCAATTTATTTCTTTAAAGACTTAAAGTTCTTGTCATACAGGTCTTTTACTTGTTTGGTTAGAGTTACTCCAAGATATTTTATATTATTTGTGGCTATTGTAAAAGGTGTTTCTCTGATTTCTTTCTCATCTCATTTATCATTTGTATATAGAAGGGCTACTGATTTTTTTTAAGTTAATATTGTATCCTGCCACATTACTGAAGGTGTTTATCAGTTGTAGGAGTTCCCTGGTAGAATTTTGGGGGTCATTTATGTAGACTATCATATCACCTACAAGTACAGAAAGTTTGACTTCTTCCTTTCCAGTTTGTATCCCCTTGATCTCCTTTTGTTGTCTTATTGCTCTAGCTAGAACTTCAAGTACTATATTGAAAAGTATATGGGAAGAAAGGACAGCCTTGTCTTGTTCCTGATTTTAGTGGAATCACTTTGAGTTTTTCTCCATTTAATTTGATGTTGGCTGTCAGCTTGCTATAAATTGCCTTTATTATGTTTAGGTATGTTCCTTATATCCCTGATCTCTCCAAGACATTTATCATGAAGGAGTGTTGGATTTTGTCAAAGGCTTTTCAACATCTAATGAGATATCATGTGGGGTTTTTTTTTTTCAGTTTGTTTATATAGTGGATTACATTAACAGATTTTTGTATGTTGAACCATCCCTGCATCTCTGGGGTGAAGCCTACTTGCCCATAGTGGATAAATTTTTTTTAATTTTTTTTTTAAATTTTATAATTTAATTTAATTTTACATATCAGCCACGGATTCCCTTGTTCTCCCCCCTCCTCCGATAATTTTTTTTATGTGTTCTTGGATTCAGTTTGCCAGTATTTTATTGAGTACTTTTGCATCAATGTTCATGAGGGAGATTGGTCTGTAATTCTCTATCTTTGTTGCATCTTTGTGTGGTTTGGGTATCAGGGTAACTGTAGCCTCATAAAAGGAGTTTGGCAATGTTCTTTCTGTTTCTATTGTGTGGAACAATTTAAGGAGTATTGGTATTAGCTCTTCTTGGAAATTCTGGTAGAATTCTGTGCTGAAACCATCTGGCCCTGAGCCTTTTTGTTTGTTTGTTTGTTTTGGTTGGGAGACTTTTAATGACTGCTTCTATTTCCTTGGGGGTTATTGGCCTGTTTAAATCATTTATCTAGTCTTGATTTAATTTTGGTATTTGGTACCTCTCCAGAAAATTGTCCATTTCTTTTAAATTTTCCAATTTTGTGGAGTATAGGTTTTTGAAGTCTGACTTGATAATTCTCTGGATTTCCTCAGTGTCTGTTATTATGTCCCCATTTTCATTTCTAATTTTGTTAATTTGAATGCTTTCTCTTTGCCTTTTGGTTAGTTTGGATAAGGGCTTGTCTGTCTTGTTGATTTTCTCAAAGAACCAATTCTTTGTTTCATTGATTCTTTGTATTATTCTCTTTGTTTCTATTTTATTGATTTCAGCCCTCAATTTGATTATTTCCTGGGGTCTATTCCTCCTGGGTGAGTTTGCTTCTTTTTGTTCTAGAGCTTTCAGGTGTGCTGTTCAGTCACTAGTGTGAGATTTTTTTCCATCTTCTTTATGTGGGCATTTAGTGCTATGAACTTTCCCCTCAGTACTGCTTTTATAGTGTCCCAAATGTTTGGGTATGTTGTACATTCATTTTCATTGAATTCTAGGAAGTCTTTAATGTCTTTCTTATTTCTTCCTTGACTCAGTGGTGATTCAGCTGAGCATTATTCAATTTCCATTATTCAGTTTGTAGGCTTTCTGTAATTTGTGTTGTTGTTGAATTCTAACTTTAAGTTATGGTGATCCAATAAGATACAGGGGTTCATTCCAATTTTTTTGTATCTGTTGAGATTTGCTTTGTGACCAAATATGTGGTCAGTTTTAGAGAAGGTTCCATGAGGTGCTGAGAAGAAGGTATATTCTTTTGTATTTGGGTGGAATGTTCCATAGATTTCTGTTGAGCCCATTTGAGTCATAACATTTGTTAGTTCCCTTATTTCTCTTTTACTTTTCTGTCTGGCAGACCTGTCTATTGGTGAGAGTGGGGTGTTGAAGTCTCCCACTATTTGTAGTGGGAAGTTTTCCTATTGGGACAAATCTCTCTAACTCACATCCCCCAAGTAATTATAACTGCTTGGCCATTAGCTCAGGCTTATTACTAACTAGCTTTTATACTTAATTTACCCCATAATTCTTATTTATATTTAGCCACATGGCTTGGTACCTTTTCTCAGTCCTGCCTTGTCATCTTGCCTCCTCTGTGTCTAGTTGGTGACTCCTGACCAGCCTTCCTTTTCCAGAATTCTCCTTGTCTGCTTATCCTGCCTTTACTTCCTGCCTGGTTACTGGCCAATCAGTGTTTTATTAAACTGGTGTATAAAAGCATTATCCCACAGCATTTCCCCTTTTCTGTCTAATCAAAAAGGAAGGTTTTAACTTTAACATAGTAAAATTAATATAATAGAACAGTTATCAAGTAAGAATTACAGCTACAACATCTAGTCTATTTATATTTGGCAAAATTAAAGAAAATATTCTATCATCTATCCTATATTTGTGTGTCTAAAGTTTCATATCTAATTTATCTTTTATCACAACCAAGGAAAATTATAATTATAACTACCTAGTCTTCAACTACATCAAAGACCCTAGAAGGATATAATATTACCTAAGTAAACAGGAAGTGCATTGTAAGCAAAAATCTAAAATGACAGAGACAGCTGGCTACCTAGACAGTTACCCAAACTTTCTCTGCAACATTGGGGCATCCATTCTTCAGCCTACAGGCCTAGAGTCTCTCAATCACTTCTTCCTGTGTCCTGTAGAATGTCTGGCAGTCTCCTCTTCGAAGCAGGAACTTGAAGGAGCATTTTGTCTTGCAAAGTTCAGTGGTCACCTTCCTATGGGTCCTGCTTGTCTAGTTTAATATAACATATTATCAGCAGTCCAGGTAAGAGCAGTTTCTTGCCTAAATGGCTGTTTTAACCAAGAAGAAGATAAACTCCATATGGAGTGTCTTCAACACCCATCTTTCTCTTTGAAATAAATCAGTACTTCCCGGGGCAGATGTGTCTCACTGTCCAGAAAGTCTAAGTTTTTAAAACATTTTAAATGCCATATTTTGTAGGTCTTTGAAGTGTTTGAAGATTACCTACCTAATTGAATTATATTTATGTATACCTAGAAAATTTAACATGACTATAAGTTTGACTATCATAGAAGACTAATTATTTTCTTCATTCTGTATGTTTAGTGTTTTGATTACTATGAGGCAAAGGTTTTTTGATTTTTGTTTTTTGTTTTTGTCCAGTCTATTTGGAGTTCCATAAGCTGCTTGTACCTTCACAGCCACGTCCTAATTGAGGTTGGAAAAGTTTTCTTCTATGATTTTGTTGAGTATATTTTCTCTCTGCCTCTGAGCTAAAATTCTTCTCCTTCTTCTATCCCTATTGTTGGTAGGTTTGGTCTTTGCACGGTGTCCCAGATTTCCTAGATGTTTTGTGTTATGAATTTTTTAGATTTAACATTTTCTTTGACCAATGAATCTATTTCCTCTATTGTATCTTCAACACCTGAGATTTTCTCTTCCATCTCTTATATTCTGTTGGTGATGCTTGCATCTGTAGTTCCTGTTTGCTTACCTAGATTTTCCATTTCCAAAATTCCCTTGGCTTATGTTTTCTTTATTGTCTCTATTTCAGTTTTCAAGTCTTGAACTATTTCCTTCACCTGTTTGTTTGTTGTTTTTTCTTGGCTTTCCTGGCTTTCTATAAGGGATTTTTTTATTTCTTGCAATTTTTTTGTTTGTCTTTTCCTTGATTTCTTTAAGGTAATTTTTTTTATTTCCTCTTTAAGGGACTCTATTATGTTCATAAAGTTATTTTTAAGGTTGTTTTCTTCTGCTTCATCTGCATTGGGACGTTTAGGTCTTGCTGTTGTAGAAGCACTGGGTTCCGATGGTGCCATATTGCCCTTGATGTTGTTGCATGTATTCTTACACTGCCGTTTGCCCATCTGTGTTTGGGATAATTATAGGAACAGGTGTTGATTCTTGTGGTGTCTTTGTTGGATGGGTCTTTTGTTCCTTTATTGTCTGTTTCCTTTATTGTCCTTTGGCCTGAATGGTCAAGGATTCTGGTGGTTGGCTGGTCCTCAGGTCTAGTAGGGTTGTCTCAGTTGAGGTTTGTGGGAGTTTGGGTGCCTAAATGCAGCATATTTTTCAGTTCTTCTGACTTGTGCCTATAGGTTCTGCTGTTCTTCCAACTGGAGTAGGTGGTGTTTGTATAGAGGTTGCTTGTAGCTAGAGTTTTCCTGGCTTGCCCACAGTCAGGACAAATCTTTGTCACCTGCCATTCCCCTAGCTGCTCAGACCCAACCAAGTAAACACAGAGACTTATATTGCTTACAAACTGTATGGCCATGGCAGGCTTCTTGCTGACTGTTCTTACAGCTTAACATAACCCATTTCCATAAATCTATACCTTGCCACGTGGCTTGTGGCTTACTGGCATCTTCACATGCTGCTTGTCATGGTGGCGGCTGGCAGTGACTCCTTCCGCCTTCCTCTTTTTTCTTTTCTCCTCTCTGTTAGTCCCACCTATACTTCCTGCCTAACCATTGGCCAATCAGTGTTTTATTTATTGACCAATCAGAGTAATTTGACATACAGACCATCCCACAGCAGCTGCTGATGTGGTGGATGGTAGGCCAAGGGGAGGATGATGGGGCCAGTGAGTTTGGGCATCTGAGTGGGTTGTAGAGGTTACAGAGTCCATTGGGTGTCAGGGTTAGTGATGCTGCCTACCTGCAGGTCTCTTGCCTGTTGGCTGGCTGCTAGGGACTGCTCCAGAGCTGTGGAGATCCACCAGAGTTGGGGGCAGGGCCCAGGTGCCTTGTTGGGGCTGAGATGGGAGGAGGAGCATGGGATATGCCCTGGGACTCAGGGCCTGCAGATTGGGCTAGTTGGGTATTGTTAATGTCTCCACTTTTATCAATGGAGAAATGAAACATCACGAAGTTAAGAAACTTGCCCCAGGTCAACAGACTGTGCTGAGATTTCAGCTTCAGACTCCCTTCTCTGGAGCCAGGATCCCCTAGATACAGAGGCAGCACTTCAGGGGATCCATATAGAAGCATTTAGTAGGCAGCTGAAGGCATAAGAAGGCAAGTTTAGGCTTCAGGATGATTTGTGCCTCTCTTAGCTTTTAGACTGAGCTGAGTTAAAAGCTAAAAAAAATCAATACACACTGTGCCTATTCCATGCAGGAAATGCTCAGAAATGTTCGTTATCATATTATTATCACATACTGTATTTGAAACCGTATTCTAGCCTGAAAGGAAGACTTGATTTTTGGAAGGGGAGATAGAAAAAGTTAAAGTCAAGCCTTAAAAATCACAGAAGCATATAAAAAGCTTAGCAAAAACCATGAATTTATATTCTCCATGGACCCTGAGATTCAGACGATCACTTGTAAAGGTATAAGAAGGGAACTCAAGAAATCTTATATGAGCAATAAAGGAGGTGAGAGTAGATCAAACAGCACTGAAATAAAACAGTTATGAATGTAGTCTCCTCTCTGCTGAAAGACAAACTTTAGCTTGAGCACTCTGAACATTAAATAATAACTGTGCTGGAAAGCTACAAAGAGCAACAACAGTAATTACACTGGTAATAGGTACTCAAATAGTTGACTTGTCTGTTATCTGGCTTGAAGGATACATGACACAAGTACTTATAAAACCTGGAGTGATCTTCTTCTAAATGACTAGGCTTAAGGAGGTGCCTAACTTGCTTTCTGTTGCTATGATAAAACACTGACCGGAAGCAGTTTAGGGATAAAAGGGTTAATTTCATCTTACCCTTCCAGATCACAGTCCATCATTGAGGAAAATCAGGGCAGGAACCAGGAAGGAAATCTGATTACTGGTTTTCTGACTCTAGCTCATGCTCAGCCTGCTTTCTTATATAAGCCAGGACCACCTGGCCTGGGGTTGGCACCGCCCACAGTGGGCTGAGCCTTCCCCCATCAATCAAGAATCAAGACACTTCCTTGTATCTCTTGCATCTCCACTAAGAGCCCCTGCTCCTGACCCAAGATGGCTTTGGCCTTGTAGGAATGATGATGGAGCAGATGGGGTACAAAATTCTAAGGAGGGGCTGGAGAGTTGGCTCAGAGGTTAAGAGCACTGGCTGGTCTTCCAGAGGTCCTGAGTTTAATTCCCAGCAACACATAGTGGCTCACAACCATCTATAATGAGATCTGGAGTCCTCTTCTGACATGCAGGCATACGTAGTGGCAAAGTATACATGGAAATATGGGTTAAGTTTAAGTGTAAGGGTTATCTAACAACAAGCCTGAGCTATCGACCAAGAAATGTATAATTCATATTCAGCCTCTGAGTCAGTTATTTGGAACCAGGCAGTCGAGACAGGAAACCTCCAATTACAAACCATAGACATTAAGCATGCACAGTTACTTTTTACAAAACTGTGCCTCAATAAAGCTGGTAAGGGGAGGAGTCCAACAGAGATGCTAGTAGACCCCTCAGTGAGACAATCTTCCTCAAACCACTCCATGTCATTTCCTAGACTCTGTTTTGCCACCACAGATACTGCTTTGGAAACCTCTTTTCTGATTAGGACCAAAATGACGTTCTGAATACACCCCTTTTCTCCAGATCCTATATTTAAGATTCATTTCCAGAAGGTTTTTCAGAGGAGAGAAAAGGGCAGAGTGACCCAACCACACACATACACCTCCACAAATCTCCTTGGTCATCCTGGCACAGAAACAAAACACAGTTGAGCAGTTTATTGAATCAGCTTCCAAATATTTACTGGAAGGGAATGATTCTGCATATCATGAGGCAGAGAAGATGCCCGGGAGAGCTTCCAATGAGATTCACTGCTGTGTACACTGGCAAAGTCAACCTAACCAGACAAACGCAGGCCTATAAATAAGTAGTGGCCATCCTCACCATGCTGGAGGTATTTCTGTCAGACATGGGCCTTCATTTGGCTTCCATGAGTTCTGAAGGGATTGAAAAGTACATTTTTTTTTTTTTTTTTTTTTTTTTTTTGGTTTTCAGAGACAGGGTGAAAAGTACATTTTAAAAGGAAATGAGAAAATAGGCTTGATCAGGGACTTTGTAGAAACAGCTGCCCTGACTCCAGCCTCAGAGATGGGTCTGTGGAATCCATCAGCCACGTCCCCTCAAGTTAGCGTCCAGTACAGAAAAACAAAATTAAGAAAAGGAGGAGTGTAAATTTGTGCCACACACAAAAGCATGCTGTTGTGACAGGAAATATTAATCAAATGTCTGATGTGGAAAGTTCTATTGTGGGTTCACTAAGGACTTTGAATATTCAGTCTTTGAATATTCTATCAATACAGAAGGAGAGAAGAAGAAATGAACACTATTTGTGTTGTGATAAAGGAGAGGGATGGTAGGGGGCCCCTAAGGATGTTTGAAAAAGCCATAAGAAAACATATAACTTTTTTTTTTTTTTTTTTTTTTTTTTTTGAGACAGGGTTTTTCTATGTAGCTTTCTGCCTTTCCTGGAACTCGCTTGGTAGCCCAGGCTGTCCTCAAACTCACAGAGATCTGCCTGGCTCTGCCTCCCGAGTGCTGGGATTAAAGACGTGCACTACCACCGCCTGGGGAAAACATATAACTTTTTATTTACCTAAAATGACATATAACTCATGCAAGTGTATGTGTGTGTATATATATATATATATATATACACACTCCGGACTACATATACATATGTAATTTAAATGAAGTTATAACACTTGGGCTAACAATGTCCCCACCAAGAGCCATAGCCGATCAATAACAACAAAACAAAACAAACAAACAACAACAACAAAAAAAAAAAAAACAGAAACAGGCATAAGACAACCCCCTTTGTGGTTGTTGGTTGGATGCCTCCCAGAGACTGAAGGTAAGTCGCTATTCAATTTGGACATATGACTTGAAGGCTCCACACTGGTTCTTATGTGACATGCTCCTCTCTGAGGACTAGCCTACATAGTACTGGTGGTAAGCTCCCAGGGAAGCAAAGTAGCCAATAATCCTACTCAACTGATCATCTATGTTCCACAGCAATGTTCAGCATGGCAAGATTCCCTAAGGGTTCAGTAGTGGCACGTCTATCTTCATGGTAACCAGCAGCTATCAAACTGACCTGCTCAATAAGATGGAGATCACACCTGGTACTGGAAACTCAGCCAAATACCTGGGGTTTGTAGGTCATGGATCTTCTAAGATCATGAATCTTAGAAGAAATCCTTTCACTACCACGTTACTACACCAGAATACTTCTGACTTCATCATGAATCCTTACCCTTATACCTACAGATAAGAGTAGCTCTCACTTCCCATTGCAGAATCTCCTCTTTGCAACAGATGGAACCATTACAGAAGACCACATCTGGTTAACATTCAGAGATTTGGCCACGGGGAGCTTTGGTAGTTTGAGTGTAATTGGCCCCCATAAGCTTATAAGGAGTGGCATTATTAGGAGGTGTGGCTTTGTTGGGGTAGGTGTGGCCTTGTTGGAAGAAGTGTGTCGTTGTGGGGTGGGTAGGGTTCTGAGGTCTCCTTTGCTCAAGCTTCACTCAGTGTGACACTCAGACCACTTTCTGTCACCTGTGCATCAAGATGTAAAACTCTCTGCTCCTTCTCCAGCACCATGTCTCTGCACACTACCATGTCGCACCATGATGATAATGGACTAAACCTCTGAAAATGTAAGCCTCCCCCTCCCCTCCACCCCGCAATTAAAAGTTTTCCTTTATAGGAGTTACCATGGTCATAGTATCTTTTCACAGACATTGAACCCTTAACTAAGACAGGAACCCAGCCCAAATGGATAAATCTACAATACAACTCCTGTACCTAAAGCTCAAGGAACATTGTGAGAAAAGTAATAGAAAGGAATGTAAGAGCCATAAGATCAAAAAAGTTTGTCTCCCAGAAATGACAGAGAAGTTCCATCCATGATACCTCAGCATATGGCTGCCTAAACCAGACCCAAACAACAAAAAACAAGCAAACAAAAACCCATCAGATGTAATAAACTAAACTATTCCTACAGAGTCCGGAGCCTTCTTAGGGGTAGAAATGTCTTCAAAGTGCTTTCAAAGCAGCTCTCTGTGCAGGGTATGAGCTTTCTGGAAAGGCTTGCTAAAATCAAGGCCACCCAAGACTTGAGACATAGTCCCAACAGTGACTGTGAGAGAAAGAAGGAAGGGAGAAAGAGAGGGAGGGAGGGAGGGAGGGAGGGAAGAGGGAGGGGGAAGGAAAGAGGGAGGGAGAGGAAGGGAGGAAGGAAGGAGGGGAGGAAGGAAGAAAGGAAGGGGTTGTACTTTTCTGCATTTCTTTTTTAACTTTATTTTTATTTTTTCTTTGTGTCTTTCACATCATGTCTCCACATCATGTCTCCCAATCTCCCCCATCTCCCCCCCCCACTCCCAAATACAACAAAATAAAATTTAAGAGAAGAAAGAGGAAAAAAATAGGAAGAAATGGAGAATCTCGTCATGGAAGCCACAGTATGATACAGCGACTCATGCAATAAACGCTTTTATCCACACATTTTTACATGCAGGTGTTCATCCCAAAGAATCACTGGTCTGGCTTGAGGCCTCTGGTCTCTGCTTGTCTTAGTTGGGTTTTTATTGCTGAGAAGAGATACCATGACCATAGCAAGTCTTAAAAATGAAAACATTTAATGGAGTGGGCTCCTTATAGTTTCAGAGGTTCACTCCATTATCATCACGATGGGAGTGTGGCAGTGTGCAGCCAGATGTGGTGCTGGAGCTGAGAGTCTTACATCTTGACTCAGGGGTAACAGGAAGTTGACTGACCATCACACTGAGGGAAACTTGAGCAAAAGAAATCTCAAAGCCTGCCCTCACCGTGACACACTTCCTCCAACAAGGCCACACCTCCTAATAGTGCCACTTCCTTTGGGGGCCATTTTCTTTCAAACCACCACACTGCTACACCATCCACACTGGGCCTTAGCTAGGACTCTTCCTGGACAGCCCATTGATGCCTTGTGTCATGGAGATCCTGCAGCCCTGGGTTCACAGGACTGAGACTCTCACCCACTCACCCCCCACCTCCACCCTACTCCCACGGTGGGTGGTGCTCCAGGAGATCATTGATGGGGTGGACTAACACATAACCCTGGTTCTGGACCTGGGTAGCTTCAGGGTTGGTCAGTGCCACCAGCTTTCCCCTGTCTTCGCTGCCAGGGTGAGCTCTCCAGCATGGCCCTGGCTAGTTCACCCCCTACAGCAATGAAGGAGGGCAGGGACATTTCTCCGGCTTTCAAGTCCTCAGAGTCAGTTTTCTCACACCTTCACCTCAGGGTCAGCTGTATTGTCTTGCCAGCTGTATTGCAGATTCAGGGTCCACTTTCCGGAGTGCTGCAGCTGTTGGGGTCAGGGACAACTCTTCCATTCTTATGACCTCAGGCTAGCTCTCCCACCTGCCTCAGGCATTGACGGAGATGGGGGGAGCGGGGATCTCTCCCACCATGCCACCATGTAAAATGGGGACAGCTCTCCCATGCTCACAACTTCGGGGCTGGCTCACTCAACACCTCCACCAACAGGATTTTCTGCATTTCTTGTAACAACACACTCATTCTGCCTCCGTGCTCCATTTCAGGAATCAAAATGAGCAGCATAAAGACTGATTTGCAGGCTAAAAACTCCTAGAAAGTAAGTGTAAATTCAACCTAAGATCCATAATTGCTTTTGTTTGACCTCTTTATACACAACCAATATGGAATAATCATTTTGTACACTATGAAGATGTGTTACTCTGATTGGTTTAATAAAAAGCTGAATGGCCAATAGCTAGGCAGGATTTCCAAGGCACAGAGGACACTGGGAAGAGGAAAGGCGGAGTCACCAGCCAGATGGAGAGGAAGCAGCATGGGCAATACAGAGTAAAAGAACGTAGATTAAAAGATATGGGTTAATTTGAGTATTAAGAGCTAGTTAGAAACAAGCCTAACTTTTGGGAACCTGTCCCCCATGCTAGGTTGCCTCGCTCAGTCTTGATGCAGGGGGAGGAGCTTGGTCCTGCCTCAACTCGATGTGTCATGCTTTGTTGACATCCATGGGAGGCCTGTCCCTTTCTGAACAGACAGAGGAGAAGTGGGGAGAGGTAATGGGAGGTGAAAGGAGGGAACAGGAGGTAAGGAAGGAGATATGTAAAATAAATGGAAAAAAAATATAATGAAAAAGGAAAAAGAAACAAGAAACAAGCCTAAGCTATTGGCTGAGTTTTCATAGTTAATAATAAGTCTCCATGTCGTTACTGGGGAGCCAATGTTCCCAACAAAAATGTCTGACTACACACAACAGTTTTTATACACTTATTTGAAAACTAAGTATGGTGGTTTTATAACAAGAAATCCATGGAGTCTGTTTAAAGGGCAGAAGGATGTATTAAGCGGAAAAACTCACTGTACAGAACAGAATTGACGAAGGTTCTGGAACACCGTTCAGGCAGCCTGAATCAGTCCCGCATCCAAGTCCCATGAGGGAGTGAAGAGAGAGCTGCCTACATGCTATCTCAGGTCTTAAAGGTCGCCAAGAGGCCACACCCCAGGGGCATGTACTTCAAGGTCATAGGCAGGTGGAGCAGCTACCTGCTGCATCTCTAGGGGCGGTGCTTTAGGGCCATAGACAGAACAGCTATCCACTACATCTCCCCCTTTTGTCTAAGTAAGAAGGTTCTACCTAATACAAAGCTATATATAATAGGAACGATTATCAAGTATCATCCAGGAGAGGGGAAAAGTAATAACCTAAACAAAAATAGAAATATAACCAGCAAGAAAAACACCAAACAAGAGACATATACTAAAATCCAGAGATGTCCAGAACATAGGTAAATGGCAGGTTACAGAGATTATTCCAGTAGCTGTCCTATCCTGAAGAATCTGAATCTAGTACTTAATATGTTCTAGCTAAGATATGAGAAGGTTGTGACTGTAACTATTTAGTCTTCAATCTCATCAAAGACCTGAGAAGGAACATAATATTACCTGAGAAAACAGAAAATGCAAGCAAGCAATTTCTGAAATTCATGCAAGAATAGACAGAGACAGCCGGCAGCCTGGACAGTCACCTAAAGTTTCTCAGCATCATTGGGGCATCCAATTTGGCTACAGGCCTAGAATATCTGACAGACCATTTTCAGAAGCTGGAATTCTGAAAGATCATCTTACCCTGTCTTGACAGAGTTCAGTAGTCACTTTTCCTTGTGTCCTGCTCATCCAGAAAGGACAGCACTCATACTGTCAGCAGTTGAGGCAAGGGCAGTTCTTTGCCCAGCAGGCCATTTTGTGCCAAGAAGACAAACTTCCAAATGGAGTGTCTTAAAAGCCCAATATTCTCTCAGGATCACATTGGTGCTGCCAGGAGCAATCATGTCTCATGTCAACAGAATTCTAAGTTATCAAAACATTTAAATGCCATATTCTCTAGGTCTATGAATTGTTTGAAGATTACCTGTCCATCTGACATATATTTCTGTAAATATGGAAAACCTAACTAACATAACTATGTACATGATAAGTATGGGCAACTATTAACCTGTAATTCCTATCATCCTAAGTAACTTAAAAACTAAGGCTTCACATTGTTCACAAACAATCTGTAAACAGATGTACACAGTAACAGGACAATGACCTTGAACTTGTGCTAGAGGACCTGGCAGACCCATATGGGATCTGATGTGTGTTTTATATATATAGAATGTTCCCTATTTCCGATGATTTTCTGTAATTGTATAAATAGTGAAGTTAATTCTGTATTATCAGGAATAAATTCATGGTTTGAAAAGAAATGACCCCTAAAGGGAGTGGCACTGTTAGGAAGTGTGGCCTTGTTGGAGGAAGTGTGTCACTGTAGGGTCTGGCTTTGAGGTCTTTTTTGCTTAAGCTTCACTCGGTGTCAAAGACCACCTCCTGTTGCCTGCAAGATATAAGATTCTCAGCTACTTCTCTAGCACCATGTCTGCCTGCATGCCACCATGCTTCCTTCCTTGATGATAATGGACTGAATCTCTGAAACTGTAAGCCAGCCCCAATGAAATGTTTTCATTTATAAGAGTTGCTGTGGTCATGGTGTCTCTTCACAGCAATAGAAACCCTAACTAAGACAGCAAGATAACAGAATAACATGTTAAAAGAAAGAAATATGTAAATTGTGTGTGCAGGGGTTTTTTTTTCTGTGTGTATTTTATGCACATGTGTTCAAACGTTCACAGGCCCAGGCACACAGACATGATGGTCTTACTCCCATGTGATAAGGCATCTCACTGAACCTGGGCTTCTCCACTTCTTAACTAAGCTGTAGCCAAAAAGCCTCAGCAATCCTCCTGCCTCCTCTTCCTATTGGACTCCCAGGTCCGTGCTTACTGGAGTGTGCTGACATACCTGGAGATCTGAACTCAGGTTGATCTGAGTTTAATCTGAACTTAAAAATTAAGGAATTACATTGTAAATCATTTTGGTTCATTGACTTCTTAAGAGCTAACTATTTTTTATTATTTATTTATTTATTTATTTATTTGGTTTTTTGAGACAGGGTTTCTCTGTGTAGCTTTCGAGTCTGTCCTAGAACTCACTTTGTAGACCAGGCTGGCCTCAGACTTAGAGATCAGCCTGCCTCTGCCTCCTGAGTGCTGAGATTAAAGGTATGCGTCGCCACCACCCGGCTAAGAGCTAACTATGTGTTGTGAACATAAATGAGAATTTCTTGGTCTCATGTATCCTTCCCTCAATTTTCCCATAGAGTCCCAGTAAGCTACCATTCCCAATTTCGAGTTTTGTTTTGTTTTCTTTGAGACAGCCTTGTTAAATTGCCTGGGCTAGCCTCAAAAGCACCGTGTAGCCCAAGCTGCCCTCTACTTTGTGTTCAGTCTGCCTCAGCTCCACGTGCTAAAATTCCAAGCCTGTTTGGCCAGCCAAGGTACTGTTTTTTTGGGTTTTTTTTTTCCATCACAGGCAATTTATTTTGTTCTATTCATTCACAGTTAATACAGAAAATACTTGGAAACATTTCCATATAATGTTTGACACAGAAATCATCAAATAGAAGTATACAATGTTGACAGGAGGCAGTACATTTATAATTTATAACCCCAAATGTATTTATAAATTAGAAATGGAAAGATCTACAAATGAAATTATGAAGGCTCACCAAAGTCATTTAATCTGTCAGTTTCTCATTCATTTTTATGTCTTAATAATATTCTATTGTATGAATAAGCCACATTTTATTTCTCTCCAGTATTTGATAGCTATTTGAGTTGTTTTAACTTTTTTACTATTAGCAACACACTGCTGTAAACCTTCATGTACATGTTTCATAGGTGCACATTTTCAGTAGTTTGAGGTTATATTCCTAAGGGTAGAATTGTTGAGTAACAGAGTAACAATGTTTTGCATTTTGACCAACCAAGGTACTGTTTTGATGTCTGACCTGAAAAAAAAAAAATTATCCCATAACTCAAATTCTCAGCCTTGTAATTAGTTTTAAAAAAGTAGATTATTTTATTCTTTTTTTTTTTTTTAATTCTTAAAACAATCTTCGGGGCTGGAGAGATGGCTCAGTGGCTAAGAACATTGGCTGTTCTTCCAGAGGTCCTGAGTTCAATTCCCAGCAACCACGTGGTGGCTCACAACCACCCATAATGATATCTGGTGCCCTCTTCTGGCCTGCAGGCATACATGCAGGCAGAATACTGTATACATAATAAATAAATAAATCTTTTAAAAAAAAAACAGCCGGGCGGTGGTGGCGCACGCCTTTAATCCCAGCACTTGGGAGGCAGAGCCAGGCGGATCTCTGTGAGTTCCTGGGCTACAGAGTGAGATCCAGGAAAGGTGCAAAGCTACACAGAGAAACCCTGTCTCGAAAAACCAAAAAAAAATAAATAAAATTAAATTAAAAAAAAAAAAACCAATCTTCTAGTCAGCAACAAAGATTATTTCAATTAAGCATAGACGCTGATGGTTTTGTTTTGACTTGCCTTTTGAGAATTCTCCTTCATTACTTGTTATTTGCTTCTTATGGAAACTTCCACATTAGATCTACCTTTTGAAAAACATAGAATTCATTTTCATCATCCACAGTCCCCCTGCTGTGCGATGGGATGCCACAGCTGAGCTCTCCTAACTGTCCCACTGTGGTTTCCATGGTTCGTTTTGTTAAGAAATGAGCCTCAGGGCCCTGGGTTTCATCTGAGAATTCTTTCACACTTCGCCTTTTAGAACCGGAAGCTTCATCACACCCTCACCCTCGAGGATGGACTGAACCAAATAACTGAATTTAATGACTAGCATGTGGCCAAAGTGACGACGTGTTTTTCCAGAGTAAACCATAAAAGATTATGTGATTTCCTCTTGCTTCTTTGTCTTGGATGGGTCTCTCTAAGGGAAGCCAGATGTCCTGGTGTGAGGAGACTCAGGGGCTCCTATAGAGAGGTGCACATGGCCCGAGAGCCAAGGCCGCCTGCTAACAGCCATGACCACGCCATCTCCAAAGTGAGTCCTGCCTTCAGAGGTCTGAAGTCTTTAATGACATCTTGAGTGAAACTTCCTGAGCCAGGGGGCCAAAGCTCTCCTCATTCAGACTCATAGAATCTGTGAGCCGTAAATGTCTGTTGTTCGAAGTCGCAAAGTTTCGAGATAACTTGTTTCTTAGCAACAAGTTCTAGTGTTCTTGAAAATCTTCTGCACTGGACGTAACTAGACTTCAGTGGGTGCTCCTATCCTTAGGACATCCAGATATAACTGACTCTACCTGGTTCAACTGCTCTACAACTCCATTCTGTGGCACTGACCTGGACACAAAATACTGGTCCTTGCCTTCTATGCATCTTCTTGCTGTACAGAGGTGTCAAAGAGTATTTTGCAGACAAAATGCAGTGTTCTCTTTTACATGAATTCTAGAAGTGCAGCTGTAACCATTTTACTGGATTTCAGTGTGTGGACTTATAATGGCAGGATCGGACAGACTGCCATCAACATCTCCCAAAGCACCAGACTCAGAACGTTCTCTCTAGGCGCCAGTTGCTAATATGTGCACCGGGCAGCCTCTAAGATGGTGCCTTCACTTCCTGGCACTCACAGGCTTGTGTAACATGCTCCCCTCGAGTGTGGGCTTCCTAGCAACCTGCATCCACCAAACAGAGTGTGACAAAAACGAAGGACCGTTTGACACATGGTGACAGAAGGCTCTGGCTTCCATCTTGCCCACCCTCTCTTGTTCTCCCACGTTCACATGATGGCATCCAGCTGCCAGGAGGTAAGCTGCGTTATGAGAAGGGGAACACAGGATGGAGGCGCCTCCCTGCCAGTGGCTGGTAAGCCACTAAAGGCCTCTTTCCAATGGTCACAAGGAACTAAATCCTGCCAACAAGCACTTGCATGAACTCGGGAAAGGATCCTCCCTCTTGAGCCTGTAAGTAATGACAGCTCCTGTCAATACTTAGGTTGTAACCTTGTGAAAGACCCTGCACCAGAGGACTCTGGGAAATCATACCCAGTTCCTGACCCGTGACAATGGGAGGTAATAAAGTTTGAGCTATTAAATCTGGGAATAATTTCTTACATATGATAGATAACTAACACAAGGTAGAAAATTATCTATGAAAATGCATGACAGTCAAATGTTTGTAAGCGTGCTCAGCACTGTCAATAAGACTTGAACATGGCTTAAAACCAGCAGACTTAGCCTAACATAATTTTCCCCTGTGATGTTATCTCTCAGATCATCTTTGTTCTCTTCATAATTTGTAATAAATGTGCATGGAAATAAATGCATTGACAGTCTCAAAATAGTTCCTTAATTAAATAGAAGCACATCTAACTTCTACACAGCCCCTGGTCTGTGGTTGCTAAGTGTTTGTTACACCTAAATATATAGGGAAAGGCAACTATTTGTCTTCAATACCTGATGTAAAGTATGGAAAATAGCAGAATTTCAGTTTTTCTGCAAATCAACATTTCTCTAGAGAAAGTCCATGGAAGGCTAATATTACAGCCTATAACATTATAGCCTATTTGGGGGTTTGTGTGTGTGTGTGTGTGTGTGTGTGTGTGTGTGTACATATATATTCAATATATATGTTTTCTATTATATTTATATATTTAATATTTAACATATTAACATATGTGTACAGACATATATAATATATACATATATCTAAGTTTTCATTGTGAAGTTGGTTTGAGAAAATCTAGGTGAAATTAAATTAAAACAGACCTTTTTAATGGACTCTCTAAGCCTTTGTTATATTAATTATGAAGTTCCCCCCAAAAAGCGAGTATGATCTGTGTTGTTTATTTACTTTATTTGGTTAAAGGATGGTGGCATTCTCTATGGACATCCCGATACTCTGTTTTTTCACAAGTGTTGAAAATAAACAGTTTTGCTAAATGAAGTCTCAAAGCTGTTCTCAGTTTTCATCTGTTAGGAGATTAAATGTTTGTCCAAAGCTTTCTCCCCTCGTGGAGTATAAGCTGTACTAAGGAAGAGCCTGGGACTGTACACCTAAGCAGGTTTAGTATTTCTCACCAGTGGTTCGTTTATTTTCAGTCATAGTGATAGAGGCAACATCACTAACGACACTTTGCTCTTAAAATAGAGCTCATAAATTGCTACAGTAAGATCACTTTCAGTGTTATCTATGTTCCAGGCACTGTTTCAGTACAATATAAACTGTGGCTAAGATGAATTAATCCCTAGGGGAGCCTGTAGCAACCACTGTTTAGTATCTATGTAGCATGTACAGTGGCGTGAAATACCATTTACCGTACATGCACGGTTGTAATGGTTCATTCAACAGTCCTCCAATTATGTTCAGTCCATGTGAGAGAATGAACATATTCCAATTTTATAATCTATTATCTCAATTCAATGATAAATTTTCACTATTGACTATTATAAGAATGGCATCCTTTCATGGCATGATAAATTAAGATGAATGAAACAGGATGATATAATCAATGCTGAGATACCAAAAAAGTAAATAATCAAAATCAAGAACCCATTAGTGTTACCATCTCTTGTCTTTTGGGCTGTAAGCCTATCCTTTAATGACCAAGCCATCTCGCCAACCCTGGTTTTAACATCTTCTGAATTTACAATGTTATTCTTAAGATTTCAATTTTAATATAAAATAGTTTTGGTCAGAGCCTCTGCAATTACAATGAGTATACAGTGAATAAATATGTCATGCCAGGAAATGCATTTAAACTACTCTTTGCTCTTAATAAATTGCCTTTTGCCTGTAAACACACATACGTTTTGCCCAATAAGCTTGGGTGCATGTAAGGCTATCTGTGTTTTTAAAATTAAGTATTAATGAAATTTAGAAGGAAAAAGTCTGAACTTTATGTCACACAGGGAAGTTTTCTGATTAAACCTTTTTTTACTGACTTTCATAGTAAATTTCTGGAACTGATGTCTGTGCTGGCTAGTTTCATGCCAATCTAACACAAGCTACAGTTATTCTGGAAGAGGGAGCCTCCCTCTCCAGACTGGCCTGTGAGCAAGCCTGTGATACATTTTCTTGATTGCTAATTGATGGGGGAGGGTCGAACTCACTGTGGGTGACACCACCCATGGGCAGGTGGTCCTGGGGTGCATAAGAAAGCAGACTGCGAAGGTGGTGGCACATGCCTTTAATCCCAGCACTCGGGAGACAGAGGCAGACGGATCTCTGTGAGTTCAAGGCCAGCCTGGTCTACAAAGCCAGTCCCAGGAAAGGCACAAAGCTACACAGAGAAACCCTGTCTCGAAAAACCAAAAAAAAAAAAAAAAAAAAAAGAAAAGAAAAGAAAAGAAAAGAAAGAAAGAAAGAAAGAAAGAAAGAAAGAAAGAAAGAAAGAAAGAAAGAAAGAAAAAGAGAAAAAGAAAGCAGACTAAGCTAGCCGTGGAGACCAGGCCAGTTAAGTGGCACTCCTCCATGGCCTCTGCTTCCATTCCTGGCTCCAGGTTTCTGCCCTGCTTGAGTTTCTGCCCTGACTTCTCTCATTGACGGACTGTTGGTCATGCTATCTTATCACAGCAATAGAAACCCTAACAAGGCTAATGCCGAATGCTCCTCAGATCGTCCATGTTTCACTTCCAAGGGGCCCAGCCACCTCTCTAAGTTAGTGTCCTGCTTTTAATGTTCTTACATTAAATGTTCTTACAAAACACTGGTAGAGTTCTTTTGGAGGGAAGCAAAAAGACTCTGCTGAGTGTGCCCTTGGTTCTGAAGGCACGGAGATCATGAAAGCATTCTGACTTCGGAGTTAGATGAATTTATATTCAGATTCTGTCCACAACCATTTTGCTTTGGATTTGCTGTCTTCACTTAACCAGATTGAGTTGTCTATAAATTAATGCTAGGGGGATGACAGAGTAAAGATTAGAAACAGTAAATACAATATATACTTGAAGTCCTAGAAACCCTATCAAGTTAAAAGATAATAATAGCAAATGATGAAACGTGGTTTTCTAAGTGTTTAATTAAACATGTCTTGAAAAAAGGAGGCCGAGGACAGCCCTCTCTGGTGCCTGGTCATACATCTAAAATTTGCACTTATGACACTGTGAGTCATAACGATGCCCTCCCTACAGTCTAAGGGAAATCATTAACATTTTAATACTCCCTGATTTTAAAGGAAGTAAATAAGAGCGGATTTAGGGTCCCACCAGTGCCGATTGGACTACAAGAGCCTTCATCCAGTAACTGATGGAAGCCGGACTCCAGGCCGAGCTCCACAAGTCCAATCAATGAGAGAGAGGAGGGATTCTATGAGCAAGGGACATACAGCCAGCCAAACTAGTGGTAACTCATGAAATGTGGACCAATAGTTGTGGAGCCCCCATGGGACTGGACTAGGCCCTCTGGATATGTGAGGCAGTTGTTTAGCTTGAACTGTTTAGGACCCAGGCAGTGGCATCTGGATCCATCCTGGTGCATGAGTGGGCTTTTTGGAGTGCCTATGGTGGGACACCTTGTGCAGCCTTGGTGGGGGAGGGGGGTTGGACCTGCCTCATTTGAATGTACCAGGCTCTGCTGACTCCCCATGGGAGACCTTGGAGGAAGTGGGAATGGGGGGTGGGTTGAGGGGAAGGCTGGGGGGCGGGAGGAAGGAGGAGAGGGGGATCTGTGGTTGGTATGTAAAATGAATAGAAAATTTCTTAGTAATTAAAAAAAAAAAAAGAGCAGATTTAGGGCCTGGGCAGCACAAAGAAGGTAGAAACGAGGGAAAGGACCTCGGGCGTACACTATCTTGTAATCCGATTCGACACACTGTTTGTTCCCTCTGTGGCTGCCAGCTAGAGAAGAAGCTGGTCAACCAGGGATCCATCTCCTTTATCTTCTGTTGGCCCAAGTCTCCAATGTGAGCAAAAGGTTGGTGCCCCAGAACTTGTCAGAGAGGTGGAGGGAAAGAAGCAGGAAGCAGGGAAGAGGAACTGAGGAGACAGTTATGAAGAGAGAGAGAGAGAGAGAGAGAGAGAGAGAGAGAGAGAGAGAGAGAGGAGACGGTTATGAAGAGAGAGAGAGAGAGAGAGAGAGAGAGAGAGAGAGAGAGAGGAGGGAGTGCCTTTGAGAAAAGGGATGGAGGATGAGCAGAAAAAGGCAGGGAGGTGGATGCTTTCTCAAGTTCAGAAACTTGAGCTCTGTAAAATTTGCTAACTACCATGTGCAGATGATTTATAGATAGATAGATAGATAGATAGATAGATAGATAGATAGATAGATAGATAGATAGACAGACAGACAGATAGATAAAGCTGGGCAGTGGCAGGCCTCTGTGTGTTTGAGGCCAGCCTGGTCTACAGAGTGAGTGAGTGAGTTTCAGGACAGCCATAGCTACAGAGAGAAACCCTGTCTTCAAAAACCAAAACCAAAACCAAACAAACAAAAAATCAGTTCTCAGGTTCAGTGAGACTAGGACTAAGAAAGTGCAGTTGGAAGTAGAGTCACTGGTGAAGGTGACATCTCCAGAGAGTAGATGGGACGGTGAGATGGGGAGCCGGACAGCCACAAGGGTAAGTGTAACAGTTTGACCCTGCTGTTAGCTCATTAGCCATCTTAACACAGCCTGCCGCTCCTAGGGCGCCACCAAAGCTCATCCATTTCCCCCTGAAAGTCCTTTGCAAGCTGTACCCTCTTTTCTCGCTGTGTCCACCAGCTTCTGAGGTCCTTTCAACCCCATCTACTACACAGCTGTAAATGTTTAAAAGTGCATTCTCCATTTCATCACTTTCTTGTCTCCTTGGTCCTGGCTTCTTTACCTGCCACAGGCAATACAAGTTGAGTGGATTAGTTTTAATTATAGCGCTAAGGAAGTTAAGACCAACGGTCAGATACCAGAAAACGGTCAGAAATTCTAGGTCCCTCAAAGAACAGAACATGGAAAGAATAGTGATACAGCTTAGAAAGAGTCTGCTCTTACGGATGGGATCACTAAATGCCTGGAAACTTCGAGTTTGAATGGGAAAAAAAAAACAAAAAAGACTAAAGACAGCCACATTCCAATCTGCAGTATCGGGCAATCTTATTGAAAACTGTTTCCTCCTTTCTGAAGTTCAGAATGACTGGTTTTCATCACACAGCCATGGCTCTCGTGAGATCACATCCCAGCCATCCCCCAACTGTGGGCTCCATCATAAATGTCACCTCCCTGTGATTACAGTGCAGACACTACTTTCCTATGGTTATACCATATAGTCATCACCATCACCTTCCAGAGGGCTACGTCAGAGCTGTCACCCTCTTATATTATGTCATAGCCATCACCTTCCCGTGGCTGCACCATCCCTCTCCTGGGATTACGTCACACCCATTCCCCTCCACCATGCTTCTGTACGGTATAACACCTAGAGGTCCATGTATCACATAGGTTACATCACACAACCATTGTCTACTTTAGCTGGTAGGCCAAGACTACAACCTTAGGTTCTGTGCAGAGCAATTTAAAGACCAATATAAATAATCAGGTTTATGCTGAGCAACTGGTAAGCAATACAGTGAAGAAACTCAAAAGTTATGCCACTTTTATCCAGGTAGGTGTTATTTATTTGTCGGCGTTATTTACCAGAAAAAAAAAAATGATAGCAATGTTGATTCATGCAGAAGGGGTTTAACTCCTTCCCCATGGTTCCATCAAGATAAATCTAGGCAATGTTTAAAATGTCAAAGTTAGATTAAAACCAAGGTCAAGGGTTTCCAAAGTCAGCTGTACTGCTGTGTAGAGTTATGAATACCTCATTATTTGGAGATAATTCAAGCTTGGGCAACAGGCTTTCAAATATTACTTCTATAAGGCAGCTTCTTCTATCATCAATAAGCCAGTGGTTTTCAAACTGGAAACTGTGTCACATACCTATAGAAGGCTTGTACCCAGTTCCAGAGAGTCTGACTCCACAGTCTACAGAGGCACCTGAGAACCTGCATCTTAAACAGATTTCCACTTAAAGCTTGCTAGAGTTTACATCCCCCAAGCTCCCCAGGAGTCCATGTTGACTACTCAGTCCCCAGCCTGTTACACTCTGAGGAGGTGGTGACACCTTTAAGAGGTGGGGCCTACTAGGAGGAAGTGAAATCAGTAGAGGAAGTGTTCTTGAAAGACACATTGAAACCGGGACCCTTTCTCCACCCACCGTCTCGGGTTTCAAGTATTGTGAATGAACATCCTCTTCTCCCATGCATTCTCACATTGATACAAGGCCCCACAGAGCCAAGCCCCGTGAGCTGAACCTCCAAAACCACCAGCAAAGAGAAAGCCTTCTTCCTTTAAGCTGATTGTCTTTGGTATTTTATTACAGTAAAAAAAAAAAAAACACGCTGTTGAGAACTTTGGGGCTAAACACGTTTCTGTCAGGGATGCCTCGGATACTCGTGTCCATACTATAGCAATTGTAAAAAAAAAAATTATCATTAATTTTTTTTGGATGCAGCATAAATTGCATGGTTGATAGTAGGTACAAACGAATCACTACTGGGAGAGGCAGGATTCAGACTAAAAGAAGCTAGGGCGGTTGGGTCAGAGAAAAAGAGGAGGCTGTGTCTCTTAAACAAGTACAACCTGAACACTAACTGATGACCTTTCACGCCTGTTCCTTCCCACGCCCACAAGCTTCACTGTTTCCTGTATTCAGCTTGCTAGGCTGGTTTGTGGGTCTTTGCCTTAGGGAAAATATGTAGCAGCAGAAAGAAAATACAGAAAGTAGTCGAGTTTCTGGTTTCTTCCCTTTCCAAAGATAAAGTTAGCTTACTAGATAGAAAGAACCTGTTCCATGGAAATAAAGAGCTGGGAGGCAGTGGGCATGGCAGCAGCCCTTCTCCAGAGCTACTCTGCAGGCTGGCAGAAGTGGGGAGGCAAGGAAACACTCACTGCAGAATTCCAAAGGAAAGGAGGGCTGCCTAGGGGATGCCTTGACTCACCTGAGACACTGTGACTCAGAAGCAGGAAATCCTAGTTTTACTAAAATGTTGATAGGTGAGGGTTTGAAATGGAAGTCAAGCTGATTGATAAGAGGTAACCCGAGTCGCAGGCTTCACACCCTGGACGCACTCATAATGTGTGTGTGAATGAAGAGGAGTCTGGTCTGGTAGATGATCGGCAGATCAGTAACAGGATGATAACAAAGGGGACCAGCGAGGTGAGACTGGACTTTGACACAGTAGAGATTTAATAGGAGTTGAGCTCCAGTGCTTAAAGCCACACACACCACCTGGCACTGAGGTCAACCTAAAGCCTACACAGATGTCCAACACCTACCCCACCCCATTGTCCTTGATCTAAACATGTTAGCACTTTGGATGTCTTCGCTGGCTCCTCGGATGGACCCTTGGCTGAATCTCAAGTTGAGAGATGATCTCTTTTCATCCCCAGATTTACCCTTTACTTGACACCTGGGACACAGATTTACCTTCTGTGTTACAGTTATTTCAGTCAACTATTTTGTATCCATGGCTGTTAGCCATAAGTTAGACTGTGTATCTCTTTAAGTGGCCCCTTTCCTTGAGACTTCAGATGACTTTTGTGGTGAGTCATCTCAGCAGGTCGTATCTCCAACCAAGGAAGTATTATTTAATATCTTACAGGGCCTTCTTACAGTCATCAACTGGATAATTCTCTAAACTATCCCCAAAGTTTATCTGGAAGTTTTTTTGGGGGAAAAAGTTCCTATGGCCATCAGTTCGTTCTACAGGCCTAGACAAGTGTAAGCACTTAAGTTTTGACAGCATAAAGTGACATCAACAGACAAAAGCTCTTGCACCCCAAAAGTACAAGAATCAAAAAGCAACTAAGTAGTTTTACATCAAAACTAAACAGCTTCTTCTCAGCAGAGGGGAAAAAAGGAAACAGTATGCACGAATCCTAATTGGTCTTAATAAAAACCCAGAGCCAGACATCAGGGTGAAAGGTGAAAGGTCAGAGAAGCAGAGCAGCCACCTCTTAACTCAGCAACTCCTCAGCCTGCAAGAGCCTGAAAAGGCAGGAGCTCCTGTCTGCTCCTGCCTTCTATTCCTTTCTCTGCCCAGCCATATCACTTCCTGTCTCAACCTTCCTACTGCTGGGATTAAAGGTGTGTGATCCCAAGTGCTGGAGTTAAAGATGTGTGCCACCACTGCCTGGCTGTTTCTCTTTTAGACTGGGTTAATCTCATGTAGCCCGGCATGGTCTTGAACTCACAGAGATCCAGACAGATCTCTTCCTCTGCCTCCCGAGTGCTAGGATTAAAGGTGTGTGCCACCACTGCCTGACCTCTGTGGCTAGCTCTGTCCTCTGATCTTCAGGCAAGCTTTTATTTCTTAGATTATAAGCAATATATTGCCACAAAACAGTCAACAGAGAACTGAGGTGACCTAGGAAGCCATATATGGAATAAGGGTTATGTGATCTTCTTCTTCTTCTTCTTTTTTTTTTTTTTTTTTCAAGACAGGGTTTCTCTGTGTAACAGTCTTGGCTATCCTGGAACTCTCTTTTTAGACCAGGCTGGCCTCGATCCCACTAAGATCCGCCTGCCTCTGCTTCCCAAGTGCTGGGGTTAAAGGTGTGCACCACCACCGCCTGGGAATGTGTTCATTCTTGATTGTCAGCATGACTGGATTTAGAATCCTACGTGCTGTGGAATAATCCTTCTGTACACTGTAAAGATGTATTTCTCTCATTGTTAACAAAAAACTGATTAGTCAATGGCTAGACAGGGTTTTCGGGGGAGAGAAAAATCTGGGGAGAAGGTGGAGTCTGAGGAGACACCTGAGATGCAGAGCGAGCAGGATGGGAAGTACATAGATGAGGTAAACAAGCCTTGGGGCAACACACAGATGAATAGAAATGGGTTCATATGAACTATAAAAGCTAGCTAAAAACAAGCCTAAGCTATTAGCTGAGCCATTATAATTAATATTAAATCTCTGAGCGGTTACTTGGGAGTAGCTGCTGGGACACAGAGAAACTCCACCTACACCCAAGCTAATATGTCTCTAGATGCATCTATGACAGTATTTCTAGAATTATATAAAGAGGGAAGGTGCCACCACAAACATGGGTGGGACCTTCACAAGGGCTGGGGTCCCAGACTGAATGAAAAGGAGGAAGTAAGCTAGGCATGAGCATCATCACTCCCTGCCTCCTGACTACAGACACAATGTGACCAGCTGCCTCAGGTTCCTGCAGCCGGCCCTCCCCATAGGGATGGACAGAACCTTCAAACTGTGAGCCAAAGCAAACCCCCCATCCTTGAGTTGTTTCATCAAGTATCTCGTCACAGCACTGAAGAAGTAACTAATCAGGTGGACATCTGGAACATATAAAAACTCCAAAAAACTCAATGGCGAAAAATAATTAAAATGGCATTTAAAAAAAATAGTTCAAAAAAATAGGCATATACCTAAGTAAGCATTCTCAAAAGAATGCATTCAAGGGGCTGGAGAGGTGGCTCAGAGGTTAAGAGCACTGACTGCTCTTCCAGAGGTCCTGAGTTCAATTCCCAGCAACCAAATGGTGGCTCACAACCATCTGTAATGGGATCTGGCACCCTCTTCTGGCCTGCAGGCATACATAATAAATGAATAAATCTTTTTTTAAAAAAAATGCATTCAAAATAGACAGTAGGGAGGAGGAGGAAAAGGAGGAGGAGAAAAATAAAAGGTCCAACATCACTAATCACTAGGAAAATGCAAACCCAAACCAGAATGCCACATGACCTCACTCCAGTAAGGATGGCTTTTATCAGAAAGACTAGAGTTAACAAGTACAGGAAAGAAGGCAGAGAAGGTGCAACCTTGCATGGTGTTGATGGGAATATAAACTAGTACAGTCACTATGGAAAAACATGTGGAGGGCTCTCAAGAAATTGAATAGTTCTCCTAAGTTAAAACATTGACATGTTCCTCATTTAAAAATCAGAACCCTCTATCATCCTCATTGTCATGCACTTAGCTTAGCATCATTCAGATCTTGAAAGTGTTATACAGTATTGGAACAGGATGAGAAAAAATGGTACTATATTAGATATCTCTGTGGCTGCTGAACTGTAACAAGGGTATGTCTCACAAGACACTGAGACAACTTCTATTCCATCTCTCTACGCCTCTAGCTAAGATCCACTTTGAAAAAAAAATGATCATGTCTTGTATTTGTCTTGTCTTCTGTGGATGAAACATTTATTTATTTGGTCTCCTGAAAAGGATTTTCAAAGGCAGAAGAATCACAAGTTCAAGACAAAGATACAGAGTTCCAGGCCAACTGGAGAACAGACTCTGACTCCTCAGTCACTCACTGGGCAATTATGAAGAGAAAGAATGTCAGGGGAGAGGAAAAGTCAGGCTTACCGAGAGCTAAACACGATTTCCAGGGCAGATCAAAGTTGAGAAGATAGATTCCCTTCCAAAATGGCTCAACTTTATAAATATAAGATATATCAAGGGCTAGAAGCTTGTAGGAGGGCAAAGAAAGGGTTGGAGGAACTGGCAGAGTAGATGGGAGGCTGAGACAAACAGTAGTGATTCTACGTTCCTGAAATAAATTGTAGCCAAACAGAATCCGAAGTGGGCAGTGTGAGCCAAGTAGCAGAGTGTACTGAATGTCCCAACCCTCACGTGCACTTCTCATGAGGCCGCGGCTTAGTGCTTCTCCCAAAATGATCTTTAGATTCACAGTAGCAACGCAGGCAAACTCCTGTCAACACACAGTGAAAATAGCCCTGGCCTTTATGTCTCCTGGCCCATGTCCTCCAAAGAGTCAACACGCAGCTGAAAGCAAACACACACAAGGCCAAGAAAAATTAAGTAACAGGCTTTTGACACACTTCATGACTTCCCACATTTCCTATGTTTCTGAGAGAATAATCTATGCTTGCTTGTTAGTAAAGAATTAGTCATTGTTCTCTGGCAATAAATTTTTAACATGGTATATTCACTTGGTGGAACAGCTGTCAGCCTTATAATACATAAAGACTTGCAAAATATCTTTGTTTGTTTGTTTGTTTGTTTTTGAGACAGGGTTTCTCTGTGTAGCTTTGGAGTCTGTCCTGGAATTCACTTTGTAGACCAGGCTGGCCTCGAACTCATGAGCAAAATATCTTTATATCATTAGCAAGTAAAAGAAAATGGCTGTTATATACCAGTGGGAATTGTTAAATTATATTTTGAAAGGGGAAAACTGAGTCTACAAAATAAGCACATGTCAAAGATGCTTTATTTAATGTATCAGTTATTTAATGAAAATAAATCATGTTACAACCAATTGAAGAAAAAAAACATTTTCTTAAACCTTTATTAAAAAAACTAAATTTAGAAATAAAAAGCATCACACACCAATCTTACCAGATCTAAAACCTATGCATCTCAATGAACTTCTACACAGTCAGAACAGGCATGCTAAAACTATGGAGCCTCACTGCACTATCACACTTTCACTACTGAACATATGTTCTGATGCACTTATCTACCCCCAAAACTAAAAATCCATGACAGAGTTACAACCAGAGAAAAAAATTAGCTTTGTATCCTCGTTTATAACAGGAGTCAGCTGCATTCAGTCCTCCAATGGAGAATTAAAGAACCGTAAATTTACATGGAAGAAGTGAGTGTTGAAATACATTTGCACTTGGACAAAACCTGGCTTTCTCGTGGGGACAGAAAAAGGTTGCCTTTCCAGTGGGCAGAGTCACTGCGAGTTTGGCGACAAGAACTGTTTACATTTGCAATGGTCAGTTATCTGCAGAGGACAAAGTCGAAAAAATAGCCTCGTCAGAGACAAAAGGCCACATCTGGGAGTCATAGTATTTCTGTTTTTCATTATTACCTTCCTTCATTATTACATTTTTACTGAATCCAAATTCAACGAGATTTTTTTGGATAAGAGCTGAACTTTGGAGAATCACATGCCATTGTAACAGCTAAAGGTTGTTTTCTGCCCAAGATCCAATCTTTCTCCTTTGGGGTTATAATGGATTCCACATCTTAGAAGACATGAGCTTTCTAGATGACCCCAATATTTCATTGAAAAGATAGCTTAGTAGTCAGAACAAATTATATCTTATAATATAATAGCTTGCTATGTTTTCTGTGTGTGTACCAGTGTGTGCATGAGTGTGTGTGTGTGTGTTTAGATCTCAATAAACTGGAACACAGCCACGGATCTTCCCCGTGACCAGTTTTATGCCACAAGAGCAGAACTTTGTAGAAAGAACCCAGAAGCCTCAAATATTTACTGTTTGTCTCTTACAGAAAAAATGTTTACCGAGTTCTATCTAGTTTACCATAAAATGTCGGTAGGGGTCATTTTTAGGTTAATAGGTATAAATTCTATTTTTTTTTTAAACATTACATACATGTTTCTTACAAATGTTTTGTTTACTGGCGGAACAGGACCTTTTTCAAGCTATTTCTCACACAGCAGGTATGTACGAAAGGCTTGTGAGAGATGTTTACGATGTAGCCCCCCTCTCTCTGTGAAACTTCAGGTCTGTGCTGCTGAGATAAAGCCATGTGTTTGCTGTGTGGAGCTTTTGAATTCTTTTCCTGAAGTCAGCTAAAAATAGAGACAGAGATAGGAGGAGAAGGGCAAGGTGATAGTTGCAGGGACTGTGTAAATTTTTAACTTGGGTCTTAGCCTTATGAATCTTAAGTGTTAAGGTTAAAGCCAATTTAATAATTTACCGTGATGAAAGCATCTGCTTCAATTGTTACCAAGACCGGGTTTAAAGAAGAAAAGGTGCTTGCTCGTCTCTTCTAGAGAAGAGCAGATGATCTCGTCCTTCAGTTTTTGCACTCACTGAGGTCATGGAACTCAAACGGCACATGTGAAGCCCCCGAGAGGTATCTTCGGGATGTGGTCGTTCAGCACTAAAGCTGCCCTGATTCACACACATTTCTAAGTTTTAAGATCTTTTAAATTGACGAAGCAGCTCCAGGCACTGTGGGTGATCCCTTTGCAATGACCTCATCCTGAAAGGGTCCCTGAACTTGCATGTCACCATCTTCTTCCCTTGGAGGCTGTCCCTCATAGGATAGGAGTCTAGGATATTGAAAACCATCAAGATTCAGGCAACTGGTTTTCCTCACTGCTTAACTCCATAAGAACTTGAGAACAACACATCAATAATCCCAAATATTTATAGATTTAGAATTTTTACCTATTTGTTGGATAATAGTAGAATAAATAGATGAATTTAGGGTATTAAAATAACTTTTAAGTACACTCTCCAGGAAATAACTCTCAGGCAATCAATATTAAATCCAGAACAATTCGTCAACTTTTCAAGGACCTTGTATATCAGCCCTTCCCAGTCATATTGTTGTAACATATTAATATACTCTAATCAACTGCAAGGTGTGTCTCCAGTTATCTTCACTGATAAAGGTTGAAGTATTAAAGATGAACATTGTTAGCTTTTTTTTTTTTTTCTCAGAAATTAGGCCTGGTTTCAAGGTGATTGCTATGGTAACCACTTTTACTCAGTTGTCTTCAGTTAACCCTATGTAAACTAGCAGGAAGAATTCAAAGCGAGGACTGTGTCCATGACCACAGGAGGCATCTGGCAGGTGAACAACATCTGTATTTGCACCGCAGAGGCAAAAAAAAAAAAAACTTGTGGCCCAGTTGGAAGACTCAATAAGGAAGGAGAAATAAAGAACGGACAAAGCAGAAGGGACCGAGGAAGAGGAGGACAGCGGCTATAATGATTTGGGGAGTAGGAAGAAAGAAGGAGGAGCCAATCACAAGCCAGAAGAGGGCAGGCAAAAGGGAAACCAAGTGAGGGTGGGTGGGCAGTCAGCTGTCCTGGGAAGCAGGAGCCCCAAAGCTGTGAGGCAGTCACGTGTACTGATAGCAATCCTGAAGATGATTTAAACACAAGTAAGCAGGGGAGCCTTTGTAGACTCTCCCTCACTGAAAGGGATGCTGGCTAGAGAGGATATTGCCAATAGTCCGGCCTTTTAAAACTTGGATACACCTAAGGTGTGTGGAGACTCCAAATGAACAAGGGGATTTTGAAAATATCAGACAAAGGGGAAATATCTTTAAGCGAGCCTGTGTTCTCAAGAGGGCAGGAAAGGCCAGGATTGTGAACAAGGCTGGTCTTGAAGGGGAAAGGCACACCTTTTCCACATACTCTAGAGAGGAGATAAGAGGAGAGGCCTGTATTGTTCAGTCTGTTCACAGCCTTCAGACCTGTAGGAGGGAAGTCACTCAGAGGAAAGAGTACAGGGCAAGACATGGCAGTGGAGATGGACAAGATGGCTGAGCTCACGAGGGAAGGAATGTCAACAGTGAAAACAAAGGAATCACAGGTACAGCCTTAGGGTATGTAAACATTTTCCAGAAGAATCAGAGAAACAAGTACAGACAGCAGAGCGAGTACCCATAGGCGACAGATGCAAAGCATGTTGTCACAGAAGGCATGTAATGAATACTTCAAAGGAAGACGAAACGGAAGGATGATGGAGTTTATCCACAGATCAGAAGCTGCAAATAGAGTCGGATAAATGCAGGCAAGTATCTAGTGGATTTTGGCCATGAGGAAAATTCCATTAAAATTCAATAAAGTTTCCTGTAAAGATGGATGAAGTCAGGTTTCACAGGCTGGCAGTAAGGAATGAAAACAGCTACGGAAATGCTTCGCCTGTGCACATATGTGAGAAGTAAGGTGCTGAGGATGGAGCTCAGTTGGTAGAGGCTTGCCTAGTGTGTGCAAAGTCCTGACCTCAGTCCTCAGTACTGAATAAACAGGGTACCATGGCACGTGCCTGCCTGTAACCTCAGCACTCAGGAGGAAAAGCCAGAGGACTAGATGTTCAAGGACAGACACCCTTAGTCACGTGGTGAACTCTAGGACAGACTTGGATACGTGAGACCCTGTCTCCAAAAATAAAAGATAAAACTACAGCAAACAAACAAACAAAAAAGGAATTCTAGAAGTGAAAAGAGCATGAGACAAAGGCTAACAGTTTGATGAGTTGGAAGAGCTGTAGTGTTTTCTAATCAAGAGAAAACTATAGCAGTGGGTATGGGATGGGCTGTTTCTGTTTAGATGTGTGTTTTGCTGCTACCAGATCAACAACTTGGTTATCCCATAGGATTATTGCAGGAATCAAATGAATCTACTTTGTGAATGAAAAGAGCTATGTTCATATTATTATTTTAATTAAATGGAAAGTCTCATTTGTGACATTTATTATCAATGTCATAAATTGGACATTGTGACATTTTTATAAACGTCATTCATTTATTATAAGTGTCCAAGACATTTATAATTCCAGCTGTTGTTTTCTATGAATGCAGTTATGCGTCAGTAAACTTTATCTTGAGGATTCTCTCCTCGCAGCCACTAAAATCCTTGATTATTCTAAAAGATGGGATCCCTAGACAAACCAGAACCAGCAGTTTCTATCTCAGAATGAACAGAGAAAAACACACCAATCATGTCGAGCTCATTCTGTGGTCCTTGCACATCTCTGATTCATAGAGACAAACTGTGGGTTTGGGGGATTGTCCTGATTTCCCTGTCAGTTAAATAAAAACGTGTATGTTTGCTCTGCATCGCCCAGGTAAATCTTAGGTCACATTGTAAAGTCAAGCCCTTTATCACACTCTGACAGCATGGAAAAATCACTCCTGGAAAATACCATTATCGGAGGGAAAAGAGTGTTTCAAGCTCTTTGGCTTGAGGTTGTCTCCAGAATTTAAAAACCACTAAAGCCCCTGGCATGGCCGTGCAGAGCGGTCCCAGCACGGACTGGATCTGAAGGCAGGAAGTGGGTAGCTGGGGGTGAGCCGGGCCTTCCCAGTGAAATCCCACCCCAAAAGAAAACAACAGAAAGGACCTCTGGGAAATGTTGTCAGCAATGACAAAGTGATTAAATTGTATCCTGGCTAAAATACATAAAAACCCACTCTGCCTGTGAGAGATTTTAGCAGAGGCATGCATGGCTAATATGAATAAGACTCTGGGTTGGAGCTCCAGTTCTGTAAAATAAATAAATCAAATCAAGTCAAACAAAACCCATCGGTTAACAGAATGGCACAGCCTACGATTTTATCTAAACTTTCTTTGTAAATGTAGATTTTTCCAACTGTTGGCACAAGGTGTGAACTCTGTGACCTGTGCCTCAGAGCACCATTCCTCCTCTGCTACGGTTTCCTGTGTTCTAGAACAACGAATCCCATCGAAATATGAATTTTTCTTCTTGTAAAGTGGAGATGAGGGTCATCTCACGAAGGCAACACCGGCACCCTTCTTGGGCACAGTAAGCTCTGCACATACCATCCTTGTTTTGGGGAACCTGTGGCTGTCCAAGAGTCCACGCCATGAAAACAGATACTGTGGAGATTTCAGAATAAGAACCCAGGCCACACAGTGGTGCTGATGGTCAGCAGATTCTTAGTGCGGGTGGTGCTGGGGGAGGGTGGGAACAAGATGGAAGGTGGAATACTTGAACATTATTTTGGTCATTTGTCAACATCCTTAAAATGTAGGGGATTGTCAATTTTGAAAGTGGTTTAATATCTCCCTTTATTCCATTTCATAGGAATTGATGAATAATCATAAAAGCTGTGTTGTAGGAGCCCTGGATGAAGGCTATTTCATCTACACCTATATTGGTTTACCTAAGGTGACTTAAGTAGAAGCTGTTACACTTGGCTATTGCATACTTCCTTGTGTCTAGTGAATTTCCTGAGCATTCTCTTCACTGTTTCTCTCTCTCTCTCTCTCTTCTCTCTCTCTCTCTCTCTCTCTCTCTCTCTCTCTCTCTCTCTTCCTCTCTCCTCTTTCTTTTTCCCCCACATTCTATGTGTGTGTGTGTGTGTGTGTGTGTGAGAGAGAGAGAGAGAGAGAGAGAGAGAGAGAGAGAGAGAGAGAGAGAGAGAGAGAGAGACCTACCCTGGGTGAAAGGATGCTTAGTAAGAAGCAAGAGAGAGCAGTCCTCTCCGCTAGTCTTACATAAGAACCATACTGGCAGCAGGTCCCCTGAGCCATCCTTGTCACATTCTGATGTCTGCTGAAGACACGAACATCCCTGAAAATCACTGGAAGAAGAATGAGTCACAGGTGATACCTGCCACACACGTTATCCTCAAGGTAAACGCAAGTCAGGAGACAAGGCCACAGAGTCCCAAAATAGTCTGAGCCTGTCACTTAGTACCCAAAATAATTACTCAAGAAATAGCTCTTTCTGAAGGGAGAAATTACCCCATCAGGATAAAATGACACTGTCATGAGACTGCTGGATAACGTTTTTTTTAACAATTTTTTAGTATTCATTCTGACAAGAAAATTGCAAATTAAAATTGTATCAGCTAAAGGGAGTCAAGAATTGTTTTCTAAAAGCTTTTATTAGATCCAGTCCAGGTTTGAAATAACCCCCACTGAGGGAGCCAGTCAAGAGAATCTAAGATAAACTAGAAAGCAAGTACCCAAGTAAAACCAAAAGCCCAGGAGCTTGGCTTGGGGGAGGCTCACCACCCAGAGTTCCAAGCAAATGCATGCTGGGGAGACAGAAACATGTCCTATTTCAGAGTGTGTGGTGGTGCTTGCTGAGTTGAACAACGTCTAAACAGGCCAGGCACACACGTCTCTAACAGTTGAAGATTGATGGGTGTATTAGTGTCCTTGCATGCTGTAACAAATTTCCACACACTGAGACTTAAAATATTTGCCTAATTCTGGAAGATAGGCATGCAAATCAAGACGTGAAAAATGCCGATACTCCCTGTAGATTCTGAGTGAGATTCTGTTCTGGTGCCTCTCTTGAAGTTTCATTCATGTTCAGGCAAAGCCTAGGGCTCTGGCTTATGCATGGATGCATCTCTCCAGTCTGCCTCCACTGTCATGTGGTGTCCTCCCTCTGTTTGTGTCTCTATCAAAAGTTATCTCTCCTTACATGGACTCTAGTCATTGAGTTAAAGTTCATCATAATTCAGTATGCCTTCATCTCAACTTGATTACATCTAAAAATGCTACTTCTAAATAGTATTATTACACACCAGGGATAAGGCTAGGACCATATTCGGGGAGGGGTCCCCATTCAATCCATAATGCCAGGTCTCAGACATGGCATAACCATTCATCACTAGTGTGATCTGGACACTTGTGGTATTATAATGTGAGGAAAACATTGACTATTAGGGCTGAAAACAACCAGGCAAAAACCTTTCTTTCTTCATAGACAATTACCTAACTTTCCAAAGTAGCATCTTGCAATCAGCCAATCATTGAGATCCAGGATAAAGTCAGGTGTGGGGGATGGGGCAAGTGACCTGTTGCCTTTTTATTTAAAGAGAAGGAGGAAGAGGAGGAGGAGGAGGAGGAGAAGAAAGAAAGAAAGAAAGAAAGAAAGAAAGAAAGAAAGAAAGAAAGAAAGAAAGAGAAAGAAAGAATAAGCCAGGCATAGTGATCAACACAATTATTATCCCAACACCTGGAATATAGAGACAGGAGGATCAGGAGTTGAAGGACAGCTTTGACTACATAACAAGTTCAAGTCCATCCTGGGCTACATAAGACCTTGTCTAAAGAACAAAAACATAAAGAGTGAGAATGATTCACTTTCCTTATACAGAAGATAAAGACTGCTCTACAACACCTCACCCAGACTCTCTGGTATTTTTCTTGTGAAAGAGAGAAGACTGAAGGTACTAAGAGTTACCCATTGCCCATAATCCATCTCACCTCTGCCTTATACAGAAGATAAAGTTACCCATAGCCCATAAACCATCTCATCTCTGCTATGGAATAATCCTTCCATACACTGTGAAGATGTGTTGCTCTCATTGGTAATAAAAAGCTGATTGGCCATTAGCTAGGCAGGATTTTGAGGGCAGAGAGAATACTGGAAAGAAAAAGGGCAGAGTTGGAGGAGATGCCATTAGATGTAGAGTGAGCAGTATGTAAAGTATGTAGATGAGATAAACAAACCCTGGGGCAGCACACAGATAAATAGAAATGGATTATTTGAAGTTATAAAAGCCAGCTAAAAATAAGCCTAAGCTATCAGCTGAGCATTTATAATTAATAATAAGTCTCTGTGTGGTTATTTAGGAACTGGGTAGTAGGACAGAAAAGTCTGCCTACATACCTCTGCCTCTAAGAAAGTGAACCAAGCATGAGAATAGAATCCAGCTATGTATTCCATCTAGCTCCAAAAGAGCCTTCATTCTAAGAACTGCTTTGGCATCAAGGAGTGTGTGATGGACCCAAAAGCCTCCCAGTCTCTAGACACAAAGAAGTGCCATAGAAGGATGGTTTTAACTCCCACCAGGTTAACTGTCTTCCCTTACTGCTTGTGTGTTTGTTTGTTTGTTTGTTTGATATAACAATCCTTGGACTTTATCTAAATAGTAGAGAAATAGAAATCAAGAAAAAGAAGGATCTGGAAGAAATATGGGCGTGTAGCAGTTGAGCACAACTACACACAAAATACATAAGCAGCATTGTCTAGGGATCAAAGAAGAGATGTATTTACTCCAGTGAAGATGCTACATAGATGGAATATGAACGTCCAAGGGCCACTCCTTGCAGCAGCAGAGGGGGAAAGAAGTCTGTTATGGAGGGAAAAGAGGATAAGGAAGATGCAATTGTAGATGAGACTATATGGCATTCCACTGAATACCAGGAAACACGCTGATGTAGAGATGCTCTTTTGCTCTTTCTCCACAATCTCAAGAGTTAGAGTCCCCTATTCATAGAAGAAGCAGCTAAGGGTTAGAGAGTTGTGAGCATTGCGCCCATCATCACATTGCTAATCACTGATGAACCTATGACCCCAGGGACTCGGAACCAAGATGATTCTCACCAGAAAGAAGAGTGAAAAGGCAGAAAGGAAAAACCATTTTCAGTTGGTTCTTAGTGACACAAAACTAGCAGGTTTGGGGATGTGGAGACAGTCTTTAAAAGAATAAAACAACAGGCTGGGCGTTGGTGGCGCACGCCTTTAATCCCAGCACTTGGGAGGCAGAGCCAGGCGGATCTCTGTGAGTTCGAGGCCAGCCTGGGCTACCAAGTGAGCTCCAGGAAAGGCGCAAAGCTACACAGAGAAACCCTGTCTCGAAAAACCAAAAAAAAAAAAAAAAAAAAAAGAATAAAACAGGATCCATCCAGGATCGATGGAAAATGTGATTTTGGTGCTGTTTTTGATTAATTTCCTCAAGCCCTGTATGGAAAGGAACAATCTTTGGTTAACACAACCGAGCAACCGAGCACATTCTTTCTTCTCCGGTTTCATCTGATTCCTTTTAAGATCCCGGCAGCACAGCCTGTGTCCCAGCTGGAGGTAGGGCCTGGCTTTCAGCAAGTCATGAGGGGGATTTCCCACACAGCACTGTGAGAGAACCTGCCTCGGAAGCTCATTTGCATAGTCAATGTGCATAAAGAAGCTTCAATGTGTGGACTATTGTAAATAAGGAAGGTAATCCAACCTGTTCCATTTGTCATCACTGAATCATACGGCACTGGAGACAGATAGCTTTATGGACACAGTCTAAGTTGCAGTGCTGTGTCATAAAAACAACTAGAGAAATTGCATGTTGCTTGGAAAGCAGGGTGGGGACTATTTGGAGAGAGGAAGGGGACAGGAGGAGGTAGTAGAGAAGAAGGATGAATTAGAACCAAGTGTAATAGGTATGAACATGCCACAATGGAACCCTTTACTTGTGTGTGTTAACTTTATATTTTAATTTTAAAATTCTTTTAGTGAGAATGCCTTCCCAGAATTCCCTCTCTCTCTCTCCCTCTCCCTCTTCCAGGTTTTCACACTTTTATTGTTAAGCTCAGGAATAATTACACAGATCTTTCATTGACAGCTCATCAAACAAACCAGAAGTGAACCCAACCAGAGGTGGGTAGAGGTGGTGCCTGCCCCTTATGCCTTTCCTGACACTGTTGGTCTGTTTCCCCAAGACAGACTCTTATTGTTATGTAGCCCAGGCTAGCCTGGAATTCATGATTCTCCTGCCTTGATCTCTGAAGAGCTAGGATTATACCCCCAGCTTCATGTCACGTGACTTAACTGACGATTAAATTTTATGCAGCCTTAAGTTTATTCTTAGAAGGCTTAAGACTATAAACCTAACAGCGTATCCTCATGACTCCGGGTATAACCACAATAAACTCGTCTGTCATCAGTGACTAACATTTTCCTGGGTCTGGACACTAGCATCTCAGCAGGTCTTTGCCATCTCTGTCATGAAGTATATCACCCTTCTAAATTCATCCAACATGAACAGCTGTCATTTTCTACTTTTCAACTGATCTCTGGCTCAGAGCCGCTCTGTTCCATGGTCATCTCTGCCTTCACCCCTGGATACCCCACACTTTCATTTCAGATACTCCATACCTACAGGTATTTTAAAGGCACAAGATTAGGAAAACACTCCACAGTTACAGACGGATCAGATGGCAGCCCCAGCTCTACCTCTGCTTGCTCTGCAGCAACGTTGATTACTGATCCCTCCCTACGCTTCCACTTCCTCATCAGCAGAAGAGGAGTAAAACAGTGCTGGCTCCCCAGGGTGATTGGAAGAATTAACATAAGATAATCACAGAGTTCACGGCACATGGTGAGTGCTCTCTGTACAATCAATGATGCAGTTTCCAGGCTCTGCTTGCTGCTGTGGCACCCCATCCCCCTTCACCTGCCCCTCCGTCCACATCGCATCCCTGAATGTGAACTCATCTCTGCACTTCCCCTTTTGTCATTTTTAATCCTATAGCAAAAGAAGAATTATATATATGGAATTGAATAAAAAAATGTTTGTTTCCAAACAGAGACTGACAAACTGAATGAGTAACAGAGGAAAGACAGATTGACAATGGAAGCCGCCGACATTGGAAACGAGACATGGCTGGCGGTCTCGCTCCGTCTTTTAGGTAAAAGGAATCAATACCTTGAGAAGCATTCTCTCTGGTCAGGAGAGATCCCTGTAAGGGTTCAGCTGTCAAAGGCATCTCACAGCTTTGAGAGGGGTGCTTGGCTTAAGCAAGCTGTGTAAATACCAGCAGTGAAAACCAAGCAAACCAGGAAAACAAATCAGCAACAACAAAAGCTCTCAGAGAAGAGGCTGCTGCAATGGCTGTGGCTGAATTTAACCTTTCTAGGGCCAGTGGGAGCTCTCTCTCCTAGGCTGGGTGACCTTGGGTAAGTGACTATACTTCTGTCTGCCTTGGATTCCTCAACACAAAGCCAGATTAATAATATTAACAACAGTGTGTTAAAGGCAAGTTAATAAAGATCAGGCCAGTGATTCGGTTGACAAAGTCCTTGCCATACAAGCCTTAGGACCTGAGTTTGATCCTCAGCACCCAGTTTCAATCCTGGGGAAGTAGGGGTAGGTGGATGACCTCCGCTTGCTGACCAGCCAGCCTAGCCTAATCAGAGAGCCAGAGGCCAAAGTGACCCTGTGTCCAAGCAACAAGGTGGACTGCTGCTGAGGAGTGATATCCAAAGTTGACCTCTGGCCTCAACACCAGCATGCACCTGCCTGTACTTGTGCCAGCACCCCTTACCCCCCCCCACACACACACATGAGATAATGGTGCTAGGCATGTGGCTCTTACCAGTAATCTAAGTATCCAGGAGGCTTAGACAAGAAGATTGCCATAAATACAAGGCCACCTTGAGCTACAGAGTGAGTTCTGGCACAGCCTGAACTACAGATACCCTATCTCAAATACAAAATTAATAAAGACATGGTAATGGTATTAACTATTACATTCTATGAGTCAATTGAAACAGGTGTACACTGCAAAAGTGGTATTTGAGATTGTTTTATAGGTGATAATGAGGATAACTGGGCCTTAATAAATCCCACTGGTGCCTTCTTGATCAGATTGTTCTGCACCTGACAAAGAGTTAAGGGGTTCTTTTGACATATTTGCTCAAATCTAAAACTCTGCTGTAAAAGACAAGCATTGTTCTCTGCGATGTACATATCTGCTGATGTGTTATTTTGGAATCTTGGAGTCTTTCTAAATATTCTCTAAGTTCACCATACTGGGGAAAAATGGTGCCTTAGATTGATAACCAGAGTCCAGTGCCCAGTGTTAGCATCCCAAGTGAGTAACAAGGTAGATGTCTACAGGCCAGTCTCTCAGCCTCACAGCCTTGGTCTTCTTAGACAAGCCACAGGATGTACACATACCCAATGCACAGGTCTAAAAGCTGTGGGTCAGGATGAGCATCATCTTTACTTCCTGTTAGGTCGTACATCTGGAAGGTCACACAGACACTAGACTAGAACTTTCAGTCTGGTAGATTAAATCAAGATGCTATAGAATTCCTGTCCTAGGGAAGAAGAAAGACTATAAAGACAGTTGAAGCAAAACAAAGTCCGTGGTTCTTAGTGACACTATCTGAAAATACTTTCGTCTTAATCTTCCTTGGATAAAAGGTTGTCTCAATAGGAGACATGTGCTCACAGATAAGAACTAAAGAAACCAGGAATGTTAAACACACAGGGTTGTCTCTTCAAAGGGAGAGATATATAACCTGTTTTCTGCCCAGAAGGCTGGGAGCGGAAGTGGTTAATAGCCTGGTGACCTCTGCACCATCTGTATGCCGAGGTCACACAGGCTCCTCCAGACCCCAGACACTTACATTGAGCTGGTTTATCTCAGCCAGTCTCTAATCCTGTCCTCCCCAGGCCCTTATCATGAGCATTGTTTACCTTGAGCCTGCTCTGTGGGCTCTATTGAACCTGTCTTTGTGGAAGACGGTCACATGTACCTTACAAAAGCTTTTGAAGTAGTCAAGTCTTAAGCTTTATTGTGCACACAGGACTGAGTTCATTATCACCAGGAAATTTTCCACCAAATTGACTGTGCTTAAGTCTGCCTAAAAATAAACTACCAGGTGTCAGACTCTAAGTCTGAACAACACTGGCTACTGAGTTATGTTGAACTAGACTTCCTTCTTGCCTCTCATGGGTCAACTCTCTGCTGGACTCGGCAGCCATGGCATTTGCAGAGACCATCCATGTATCTCTACTGGGTTGGTGTAAACAAGGATTAAAAAAATATTTTCAATGTTAAAGTCAATTAATTCTATTTTGTATAACTTGAAACCAACAAATGACTTTTATTTTAAAAAAATATGTTAATTGAAATAGAATTACATCACTTCCCAAATTCATTTTCTTCCTCCAGCCCCTCCTGGTTACCCTCCCATTCACTCCCACTCTCAGGTAGATAGCCTTTTTCATTCATTCGTTACTACTGTTACATACATGCATACAGATGTATGTATATGTATACACAAATATATAGAAATACAACCTGCTGAGTCCATTTTTGTTGTTTGTACGTATATGATTTCAAGACTGATCCCTCTGCACTGGACAACTAATAGGGAGCATATTCCTGGAGAGACTAATTCTACCTCTCCTGGCAGTCATTAATTGCCTATAGTTCTTTGTGTAGGGTTGGGACCCTGCAAGTTTTTCCCCTTCCATGTTAACATGTCCATTGATGATGCTGTTGTTCCCATTTTGCTTGTGCAGCCATTTCGAGGAGACTGTTTCATGGTGTACTTCTTAGTATTCTGGCTTTTACAATCATTCTGCCCCCTCTTCCGCCATGTTCCCTGAGCTATAGATGCAGGAGCTATGATGTATCTGTGGGACTGGGCTCCCCTCGATCTATTGATCTCTGCACTGTATGTTTAAGAAAATAGTATAAAAATAACTAAACTTAATCATGACTCCTAGGATGGTATTTGCTCAAGACACTTTCTTGGGATTTCCTCTAAATGAGATGACCCCTTAAAACACTGAAAATATTATACTATAAATAAATGATTTTTTAACTTTTTAACCTCTGCAAAAAGAACCTGCTCAAAAGTTGGAAATATTTCAGACATCCAGGTTCCAAAAAGTCCCTCAAGCATTTGACTTATTTCCAGAAGAAACAGATAGCTTGGGACCACTTTCCACACTCATCATAGTAGACAAGGCAATGAATTCATACAGTTTCTAAGTGCCCATGTGAATCTTCATAACACATAGGGGTTGGGGTGGGGTTGTGCTCAATAAGTTCAAAAGAACTACAAGAAAAAGATTTTGCATTTCAAGCCAAACTGTTTACATGTGACATTTTCCTGCATAGGCAAGTCTCTTCAGTTTTATCTTGACATATCTACTGCTATCTCTCTAAAAGCTTTTTCACATTAAAAAATGCCATTTCACACATAGCAAAACCCTCAAATCTCTCTCTCACACATGCCAAAAAATCATCATATGATCTCTGGGAAATTGGTTATATTTTTATCATGAACAAGAACTAGCGAGTTTATGTTACATAAGTGTATATGAGTCGTATGCATTATCTTATTAACAAGCTATGGTAAAGTTGACCTGCACAGAGTGTACATAGCATCACTAAGGTATTGTCTCTTCCATGTTCTTTTCTCTTCCAATTCTTCCAAAATTATTTTAGTTATATACTTTCTGAGTGGTTTTATCACTGGCTGTTTAAATCTAGCCATGACCTCCATAAAATAGAAAATGAAAAATCAAAAGACACAGGACTCAGCCACGTGGTTGAAACAACACATTCTTCCCCAGGGGGAAACACTAATCCCCCCGATCGATGGCCTCCACCAAGCTGAGTGGCACATCCCATTAACCATGGATAACTCATCACTGCCAGTCATCTTGCCTCTGCTGTCATGGCCAACGCCAGAATTCTATGGCCAGACCAAGGGAAAATAAAGAAACCAATGGGTAACTTGACAGTGGTGCTGTCCTTGGTCTGGCCAAGCAAAAAACATGTTCAGAGCGTTATCTACCCAGTAATGGGATCGTTCCCTCAGTTCCTAGATAATAGTGGCAGGGAGACACAGGAAGAAGTCTAACCTCGCTGAACTGGGATACAACATGCAAACTGAGTGTTTGTTAACAGTTGGATTCGGCAGGTGCTTTGTCATCTTGGCCCAGGTCTCATTTACTTGCTGAAGAACCTGAGTTGCTTTGTAGAAAATTTCAGCATTATAAGGAAAATGACCCATTTGTCCTAAATTCCAGCAAAGGAGCTATGAACACCAGAACAATTTCTTATCCACACAGAACATATATGTGTGTATGTATATATATTTGAATATATATGTATGTTTGTGTATATATATTCAAACTTCTGGGCCACTCAACGAATGTGTGTGTGTGTGTGTGTGTGTGTGTGCGCGCGTGTGTGTATATGTATTTGAAGCTTAAAAAAGATTGCTTCTATCCTTGAAAGGCTATTTAATGGACCCTGTAACCAAGCCTGATGACCTGAGTTAGATCCCAGGACCTACATGGTAGAAGGAAAAATCTGATTCCTCCAAGCTGCTGTCTGACTTCACACTCATGCCATACCACGTGGACACAAACACATGTGCGTGCACACACACACAGGCACATACACACTCACACTTAAATGAATGAGTGAATGAATAAATGTAATTTATTTTAAAAATTACCTTTATTTACATTTATTCATTCATTCATTCACTCATAAGTTGGGCTTTGGTGGTATACCATACTTTGGTCTGTCATGTGGTCCCTATCAGAGTGAGGAGACATGTATGTTGCTTCTCCCTGGGAAGTTTTGACACAACAGATAGTCACTGTTAAGGCCCATTGCAGCTATGGTACAAGTGTAAAACTCAAGACACACAGACTCCTGGTTTTGATCAGAAGTTAATGACTCATAATATCTTCTAGATCCTTATTGTCACAAATGACAGCGTTTCCTTGATTTTTAAAGGCTACTCTAATGTGCCCTTTAAGATATGTGGACCATGCCTCTTTCTTCAGCTATTGATAGACGGGTGGGTTACTTTGAAATGTTCACTATCATGAATAGTATTACAATGAACAAGGTGTCTCTTTGACACACTAATTTCATTTCCTTTGCATATGTACCTAAAAGTGCGATTGTCCAATATATGGTAGTTGTATTCTTACAACCTTCATACCATTCTCCACACTGGCTGTGTAAATTTATAATCCCATAAGCAACATAAGCATACATTAAAATATAACATTGTATCCCATAAATCTATAAATCATTTGTTTAATAAAACATTAAAAATAAAAATTTTTTTTTTAAAAGAAACCTGGGTTTCTTTTGGACACGAAGAAGTAGAGACTGCATAAGGCTTGTGTCTGTAGAACAGCAGTTCTCAACCTCTGGACCATGACACCCTTTGGAGGTCAGATGATTTTTTCACAGGAGCCACCTAAGACCACTGGAAATATCAGATATTTACATCATGATTCATGAACGTAGAAAAACTACAGTTACGAAGTAGCAATGAAAATAGTTTTATGATTGGAGTCACCACAGCATGAGGAACTGTATTAAAGGGTTGCAGCGTTGGGAAGGTTGGGAACCACGGCTCTAGAGGGTGACACAGGGAAGCATCCACAGTCAAGGAGGAGAGGGCTGCAGTTTTAGCCAGTGTTTGATGTCAGAGCCAGTGTTGGCACAAACAGAGAAGGGTGCCATGGCTACCTCCCTGTGGAGGTGGCCACAGCTCAGTGAAGCATGCCTGAGGGAAAACGGGTGTGTTTTCTAATGAGTATTCTACAGCTCTTGTCCTCTAGCACTTAGGGGCAGTCCATGGCTGGACAGACCTTGTCGGATAACTATCTCCTCATTTAAATGGCCATTATTGTCTAGTGTTGGAAACTAAAATTCTACCTGAGTTTCCTACCACGGCCGTGTTAACAGATGGGCGCAAGTGGGGTAACAGAAAACAACGCCCATTTATGTGCTTACAGTTAAGGAAGGGTGAGGCCCTAAACTGAGGTGTCCCTGGGGCCATGTTCATTTTAGGGAGTTCTGCAGGAGAATCTAGGGCCTCTGTTTTTGCCTTACATGAGCCAGTACACTTTGGAAGAACCAATGTCACATAAGTGCATAAAAGAGTAAAGTCCTACCAAGGCAGTGAACATGAGGTAAGTATTCTTCCCACCATTGGGCAGCTCAAAGGAAGATAAAATGTTGTAGTTAGATGTCCCCATAGGGTCATGTGTTTCAACTCTTGACCCACCTGGGCATGGGCCTTGAGGTGTGTCTGAAGGAAGAGGAACACTGGGGATGTGCCTTGGGGTTTCCTAGCCTGTCCCCACTGCCTGTCTCCTCTCTCTTCTTGACTGCACATACAATGTGACAATCTACCTCAAATGCCTGCTGCCATCGGCCCACCTACTGCCAGGGCTTCCCCAGCATCAGAGACTGTGTCCTCTCAGTTGCCACCTTCCCTCCTTACACGGCTGCTTGTCAGGTAGTCGGTCGTAGCAACGAGAAGAACAAGTAACACATAAGGATGTGCTTAAAACCCGAAACCATTTGTTAAAACCACAGATGATCAAGAATCTCCTGTTTTGGGGAGAGGTGCTATGACATTCCTTTCACAGCTCCCTCACACCCCCAACAACCACCACCACTGCCACCAAAAAAAAAAAAAAAAAAAAAAAAAAAAAAAAAAACCCAAAGATTGTCCTCAGACGTACGTATCATGTGATGAGATTGAAAGTCTAGGAAAATTCCTGGAATGAAACCTAATGGTGATGATCATAAAAGACTAGGACCCCCGCCCCCAAGGTTTGCAATAAAGACACCTTGGAAGATTCAAATGGCTCACACTATAAAACTGCTTCTGAATTGTTTAGAAGTCTGATGGGACCTCACTGGCTGTTTCCTGAAGGCAGAGATAGACACAGGAGGAACAGACTGACCTCACTTCACTGGAAATACTGGCATTTGGGAGTCACAATGGCCAAATATTAGCATTTAATGACAAGTCCACGGTAGCAGATGTAAAGGAGCCCAACAGCTGGACCCTCTCTCTGCCTTCTGCTGATCATGCCCGTGACTAAGTTCAAGTCCCCTGCACTGGAGTAGTACTAGTCCAAAGTCCTACTAGATTTTTATATTTAAGAAATTATACATCTGGGATGTAAAGGTCAGTCTAAGCAACTATAGTAGGAATCCACTCTCTTCATCAAGAGCTGTGACCTGAGTCATCTCCAGTCCTGGAAGGAGAAAGGGGGCATTTTTGAAGACGATGCTTGCAGTAACAGGAAAGCAAGCATTGTACATCCATCAACTGCGGTTCCCAAAGGAAAGCACTGGATGGAACTATGGCCATTTGTCACGGTAACTATGCATCAGAAAAGGAAAAGGCAATATTCAGCCTTTTAGATCTTTACTGAAAACACCTCTATACTGCTAATTCCTGGATACACAGCTTATTTGTGTGTGTGTGTGTGTGTGTGTGTGTGTGTGTGTGTGTGTGTAATACAGGTGCATATATACCACAGATCATGTGTGGAGGTCAGAGCAACTTTTATCAGTCCATTCTTCCCCCATAGGTCCTCGGGCTCCAGCTTGGATTCTTGGGTTTCCACAGTAAGTACCTTTACCTGCTGAGCTAGCTCACTAACCCATGTGCCACAGAATTTATAACTGGGGATTAGAATAGCCAATATTTCAGCTGCCTAGGGTAACTCTGAAGCTGTCATGTGATCGTTTTACTGGGTATGATTGTATAGTTAGAATATGTATATATGAGACCTGGCTGGTTCTCCCATTCCATCGCTCTCAGGGCTATGGCGAATTATTGCAGAAACAATCGAGCAAATCTCTGGGATTCCCATGACTAATACAAACCCTTGTTCCATCACCGAACAGTAGAAATGCAGAGGTGGTGCATCTTTTGTCCCTGCTCCACTTACCTCTTTGATCTGTGCTCCAGGCAGATACTTCTTACAGAATAGCAGTAGATGAGAAACAGAAGCCAGCATTCAACCATACCTTCTATTTCAGAGGCGGCCATTGCACCTGAGCAAACCTACATGGCCTGTATTTGATGATATACTGCCACTAAGGAAGAAAATGCTTTTTACTTTTAACCACTATAACAGACGCCAAAAACCCTGCTTTCTCCCAGTGGACATGGTAATACATTTCCAACACCATTCTTTGTCGCACCAATCTGTGCTAGAATTGATCCTTTGATGAAACCCTAAATGATTGATCTCACTTGTCACACGTCACTAATCCCTACGTGACAAAAAAGACGGTTATTCTACATGTCTTAAAAGACAATGTATATAAGAAGGGAGGAGAAGTCAAGGTGATGTCGGGATTTGTGACATTAGTTTCTAAGGACACAGTGATCTTGAGAGATCTGGGGCTACGATCTCCAGAACTCTGTTAAAACTGCTAGCTTTGCACTTCTCCCACTGAGCAGAAGACAAAAGCTTTCTGGACATCTGTGGATTTGGAAAGTGCTATTTCCATATCCATTTGCCCCTGTGCTGCAGCTTTAAAGAGAGGCCCTAATCAAGAGGGCATTCCCATCGCTAGGAAACACAGCTCCTCCAGCCTTGTTTCCAAACTCTGTGACTCATCAGGACAAACAGCACCTCAGCTATACAAGGGTAGGGAGTAAGGATGCTAAATCGAGCCCACAGCAAGTGACAATACAATAACCACTCGGAAGGTTTTGGATAAAAGCCGTGCCCTTTTCAGCAAGTAATTGTTCCCCTTGAGAAACACCTCGCTGCAAGAGTTTGATAGAGACTAGCAGGCAGGTCATGGGACACCAGCTGACCATCTTGAGTGGGTTATCTCATCTGCCTAACCATTAGCAGAGTGGACCCTGCTGTGTATTAGTCTTAAAGGGAAGAGTTTATCTGTAGGCCAAAGTACAAACACCTTCTGGAAGCACTTTTTGTAAACAAGTGGTTGATACTTCCTGCACAGCTACTTCTGACCTGACCTTCACCTGTCTTCAAGCCCCACTGGCAGACCAGGAGTCTGACCAGCAGGCAGTTGATGCAGAGGCTTAGAGAGAGCACTGTAAGATGTTCTAGCACCTGCTAGAAGGATATGGAAATGTTTCACACCCATGGGGGGGGGTCACTTCTCTTAGAAAACAAAGAAGCAGAAACTTTGTCGGTAAAACCTAGAGATCTCTTCAGCCAGTTTGCTTTTGAACAATGGTAGCTCTGGGTGCTAATCGATGGAGATTTATTGGAATGTGATGATGGTTTGGTCAGATATTAGACTATTTAGGAAGAATGAAATTAGAAGTTTGTAAGGTTTGGAGAAAGGGTATAACTCTGAATAGACTCAGAAGGTAAAAATACCTGTGGCCTATAATTAACTCTCACCAAAAGACCTCAGGAGGGAGGTAGACAAGATAGCCAGACCCAATGCATCCCACTGCTTATTGAGTGTTGTATAAGCAACACACAATGTTGACAGCAAATAAGACTATATATAGACTCAACATGAACTCCCAAGAAATATACCTTGCAACTACCCAACCAATCCCAATCTCTGAAACAGGAAACAATCTTACCTCCTGGAGGACCAAGGAGACACCTGGGAGCAAACTGAGTCCACTGAGCACAAAGCAGAAGGTGATTGGTCACTGACTAACAAGTTGGTTAGTGTAGATCTTTATTCTCTTACTCTGCCTGCCATAATTCTACAATGATGTTGTCCAGCTGAATGGTTTGGGTCACTATTTCTATATCCCTCAAAATGTACCTAATCAGGAACTCACTGTGTTACAGCACAAAGGTTTCTCCCATTTCTTATCTTCTTTGAGGAAAGAGTTCAACTAAGAACCACAGATAGCTAAAGTAGAAATTTATTTAGTAAGTCAAAGTCCACTACAGAGAAAGATTGAAAAGGAGGGTGAGCGGGAGAACACTACAGTTTCTTTTGTGAGCTTTTAAGTTACAATGAATATTTTTGAGATTAGTAGCGTATTTGTGGGATGAGGGACTCCTTTCCCCTCCCAAATCATGATGTACTAGGTCTCCCTTTTAAGGCATTTCTTTCCATGACTCTCTTGAAAAGCCCAGGGATGGAGGAAGCAAGGCAAGACCACCAAACCTGATCATATAAGCTGGGATCTTCTAAGGATACAGACTTTTCTTTCCTCTTTAAATTTCTTTTTGTCTTCCTATTTTTCCTTTTATTAAAAATAGAGTTTTAAAAAACTAACACATTGGAATAAGACAAAACAAACAAATACAAGGAAAGAGCCCAAAAGAAGACACAAGAGTCAGAGACCCACCCATTCGAACACTCAGGAATCCCATAAAAACACTAAATGCGGTAACATGTCATGATATGTACACAAAGGTAAAAAGAGAGAGGAAAAAAACATATAAATAAAATAAAGATAAAGATAAAATTTAAAAAGGAAAATAAATGCCTAACATGACATTATGAGACAAGGAACCTCCAAAGATGTCCTTGAGTTAGTTTTCTGTTGGCATCTGCTTCTGGGCATGCAGCCTACCCTTAAGAGTGATTTGTTCCCCCAGTGAGACTCCCCTGGAGAAAAGGAAATTATCATTTGCAAGTGGTTATCAATTGGAGACAGATTCCAGGTTAGGCAGGGGGGCATGTGTCCACTTCTCCTTTCAGCTCTAGGGCCGAACTGGTGCAGAGCTGAGCAGGCCCTGTGCAGGTCGCCTCAGGCTCTCTGAGTTCGTACATGCATCGAGTCTGTTGATTTAGAGAACCTTGTTTTCTTCATGTCCTCCATCCCCTCTGGCTCTTACACTCTTTCCTCCTCCTCTTCTACAGGGTTCCCTGAGCCCCGAGGGGAGGGATTTGATGGAGACAACCTGTTTAGGGCTGAGTGTTGCAGAGTCTCTCGCTCTTTGCACACTGTCTAGCCATGGCTCTCTGTGTTTGTTCCCATCTGCTCCCATTTGTGCCTCTCTGCTGATGGTGCAGCAAGGCACTGATCTGCTTCCCTAGTTGGAGTCGATGTACCGACTTCATTGGTATGCATGTGTCTCAATTAGGAAAGTCCTCTGGAGCCTGGGTTTTCTGATACAGTCGAAGAACCTCAGCTGGAAGGAGGTTTAACTACAGGAACAGTCTGGCCATCAGGAGAGACCTAGATCCAAAATACAACTGCAGATTCCTCGGTTATCTCTGGTCTAACTTGTTGCCTACCTGGCTTTCTTTCTACCAAAACCAAAAAGCAAGAAAAGATAGACATACGTATGTAACAGAGATTCACTGCCTTGCCCTCATCCCCAGAAAGATCTGGCCTTATTCTAATCAGCTATGGTGTCAGCAAACACATTTCATATTTGGGATTAAGTCAGAGGGGGTTTCTGTTATATGTTAAAAAGCGATGAAATGTTTGGTGTCATTTCTTCATGAGCCTAGGACTTGAGCAGTGTAACTGTCACTTTGGAATCGAGTGATTCAAAGAAGCAGAGACAGCAGAGTCTGGTCTATCAGGATGGTGGCAGTAACATCAGGAAGTGCATTTCCAGAGGCAGAAATCGCTGCATTCCCAGTGAGAGCACACTGTCCCATGTCAGCGTCAGCGGGAGTTGTGGTCCTGAGCTCAGGGATGTTGGGTTTCATTTCTATCTGACTGTACATCGGTCTTGGAAATTTGGACTACTCAATTATCTTCTAACACTTTCTATTCTATCTAATAATAGCAAGCTTTGATTAACTATAAACTCAGAATCGTACCTGAATCAAGCACCAGGCTCAGCCTTAAATGCTAGGAGCTATATTTCTTCTTACCCAGATAGGACCTGGCTATAATTGAAGTCATTACACAGGGCAGCTTGGGATTGTGAAGCCCAGAGAAGAGCTATGGTGCTTCATTCCCTGATCAACTCGTCTTCAGTCCAAATGCCTCAATAATGAGAAAACGTCTCTTCAAACTGCTCTGGCTAAATTGATTTTCTGAAGTGTGCTTCCAAAACACACTCTTTTATATAATTATAATCACTCTTCTTTTTATTTCTTTAAAGATTTGTTTATTTTTATTTTATGTGTATGGGTACTCTGCCTGTGGTGCCTTCAGGAACCAGAAGTGGATGTCAGATCCCTTGGAAGTGACGTTGTGGACAGTTACGAGCTGCCTCCATGTACAGCCACTCTTCTATACAACCATGTGGTGTAGAACATAACTAATGTGTGTTATCAAGTTAGCAACTTATGCAACAGGAGCTGGACAAGGCGTTTGTCTCTTATGTGACATTGCTGACATTTTCTTTCCCTCCCAGGAATAATAAGCATTTCACTAACAGAAGCTCACATTTGTAATTAACCGTTGCTAGAATCCTACCATGATAATTCTTTTCTGGATACATTATGCTAAACATAAATATTGCCTTATGGAGAAAGCAAGGCACATCTCAAGACATTAATATTTACCCCTAAGTTGACCAAATGGCGTCTATTATCAGCCCTACTGGCAAACAAGTTGGTCACAAATGAATCCATTTGTATACTATGTATGCCAGCTGTATACCATGGTGAAACTGGATATTCCATTTGAAAAACAGTGAATTTTATAGCTTAAAATGCTATAGTATTTTAATTATTAGTCAACGTCTTTTATTGCTATTTAGGTTGATCATGTTTGTGGTTTTGATAGGGTTTGTAATCTTTGAGCAACTGTTCATTGCTTAGCTCTTTCGTGATTGGTCCACTAGTCAAATAGACTGTGGGAGCTTTCAACCTCTACATCGTTTATCCCAGATTCAGTGCAAAAACCAAAGCTTAGAGGGATATTTGTCCTTTTATCATGCCCTTTAGACTGGGATGCTGAAATCAGCTCAAAGCCAGAGAGTTCATTCACTGCTGCAAAGCACAGACAGTGTGTTCAAAGGCTCCAGCAGACTGGGAGAATTAAAAGAGCAAAGACACCAAGAAAGAGCTATAATTAAAAGCACTCTTCACGGGTCAAAAGTGCAGCTCATTAATGTTTTGCTGAGCAGATGGCATTAATGAGCAGCCAAAGAGCCACGCTCGTTATCTCTGTTCCCTTCATTATCCCTTTGGTACAAATGGCTCAGTGGACAGGAGACCAGGCCTGCCCCACATGATTAGGCTTGATAATTAACGCCATACCTGACTTCTACACAAGTGCTCGGTGAGGTAAATAAAGGGAAATGCATAAATGTAGAGCAAGAGAAGCATTATAAGCATCCTTCCTTATAAAAGAAAAAAGATAACGTACCTCAGCATCATTTATAATTATACAAACATTAGAAATTTCCAGTAATGTAGTAAATGGTTAACTAAACGACTGTCCCATCCCTAATTAAAGAAATATGCTGCCTTGAAAATACCTTTCCAAAAAACTATTAGCATAAGAAAATGTTCCTGATATGTAAATTTTTAAAAAGCAGTCAATCATACATGCGCTCAAACCTTAGTTATATAAGACATGTATAATTATAAAAATGTGCCTAGATAAAGGTTAATATGAAGGGCAAGGAAATATTAACTTTGTCTCCAAGTAGCACAGGAACGAGAATTTTTTTTTCCTTTTGGCTCCTGTAATGACTACATACTAGTTTGATAATGAAATAAAAGTACATCAAACTCATAACAGCAGTTACCTCCGTACAGGGCGGTGGAACTGAAGACTTGCTCTGTTTGTACTCTCAAGAAAATATCCCTGGGCTGGAAAGATGGCTGCGTGGCAGAGGAATTCCCAGAATTCGGTTCCCATGGCCCACGTGGAGGTTCACAACTGTCTCTAAAGACAGTTCTGGGAAATGTGACATCCTCTTCTGACCTCTGCAGGGTACCAGCCATATACATGGTACACAGACCACGTGCAAGCAACACCTATAAAAATATTTTTAAAATTTTTTAAAGACCATATTCTAAATTCCTGTATGTTATTGAAAATAATAGGATTTTTTTTTTTTTAACAAGAAGTAGAGTCATGGAATATATTTTTCTCCCTTTGCACTTGACAGGGAAACAAAACCTTCATTCTATCCTATCTCTTTGCCTCAAGTCATTTGCCTTAGTGTTACTAGAAACTCGGAGTTTTGGCCCAAATCTATCTACCTGTGTGGCCTTGAGCTAGGTAAGTCACCTGCTGTATCCCAAGAATCTTGGAATGTGGATACTTCCCTGACTATCAACATGAAATAATTTACAAGAAAATATTTGTGAGCTCTAAATTCTTTCTTTATGCAAAGTGTCATTGAGCAATAATAAATATACACTTTTCTAACTGAAAGGATCATTTTAAGCTATTAACTGTGTTCTGAACAGGGAATTTTAAAACTGAGAAGGTGGGATTATTTAAGGAACTACAGACTGAGGAACCATGACGTGGATAAGCTGGTGAGTAGTAAATAGCCCTCTCCAAAACGAAGGATTCTCCTTCTTCTCCTCCCTCCCTTCCTCCCCCTCTCCCTCCCTGTGTACCCCACTTCCTTTCTTAGCCCTGCCCCAGAAGAAGAAACCAAGGTTCAAAGATATACCCTCAGGAGAATTTCCCAGAACTGCATTTCCATTGTCTTAGAAGCTGAAAGCATCAAAGCCGTATTAACGTGGCAGATCTTGGTGAGGCTCCCGGAAGTTCCCAAGAGCAGGCAGCCTGCCGCACCACCACTGGACTGGTGTTCGCTCCCTTGAGGAATGGCCAGACTGCTAACCAGACACATCAGCCTCTCTTCACATCAGCTGCCATCTGTTCCTTGACCTCTGCTACCAGGGATGAAGATGAACAGCCTGAAGTTCATGGTGGTCCCCGGGAACATGCATTCTCCTGGCGGGGTGACTTTACCCCCAAGTGTGCCCTGGTCTGATCACAAATTACTTGTTGTTCTAGCTGATCGGTAAGTGGGGCTACTGAGAGAGAACTTATTGTCACTGGAATCCACAGGAGTAACTGTGGTCAGCAGCTTCAGCTCCTAGTGCACTGTGGGAGAAGAATTAGATGTGATCCTCTTGCCCCTGTCTCACTTTGGGGTCCCCCGCCAGCCTTGACCCTTAGCTCCCTCTTCACCCAGTCCCACGCTCCTCCTACCTGGTGGAGATTTGGAGTCACACGTGCTGCCAGCATCTTGCCATTCCTAAAATCAGCATCACCCAAACGGGCTTGCCCTCGAGACTCCCTAAAACCACAAACGAAGGCACCAGTCACCCCAGTCAGACTGCAGAGTCAACTTGCACCGTCTCCGCCCTCCCCAAGTCCCTTCACTTCAGCTAGTGCGCTTCTCAGACACCAACAGACTTCAACTCCAAGACTCTGAGAAATGCTAACAACTCCTGCCCCTGGTTACAGCAGAAGCTTTACTTTCACCTCACTCCCTGTTCCAGAACATGCAGTTTCCAAAGCTGGTCCCAGTTCATGAAGCTTCAGAGAGCGCTTCTGACACCTCCACTAGAAGGGCATTTCCTTCTCTCCCTGCATATCCACCAAGCCTCTTCTCTGTGCCATTTGCTCAATATTCTTACCGCCTGATACTATCTTTTCTCTTAAGTAAAGTGTGTGGGGGTCTTGTCTTGGACATTCTGAGGAAAGTAGAGTGTAGCTCATTGCTTTACTGATGGTACATTACAAGACAAGGCTTCCTAAATGCCTCTCCTTTGAAGAGGATTTGCGACAGAAGCTGAGGAGAGTGGACTCTCGGTGTGTTGGGCGCTGACCTGAAGTAGGGACTCCCAGATGCTGAGGGATTCTCTCGACCTTCGTGTTCTTGCTGGGTGAATAGCTCTCATGCCTTTGAAGCTGGGTGACAAGAAGGTCTATTAAACTGTTCCTACACCAAACCCATTGTCAAACTTGAAAATTAGCTCAACTAAATGGGCATTGAGGGCATCGCTAGCCACAGCATCAAAAGCAGGGAGATGGGTGTCACTATTAAAGTCATAAGGAACAGTCTGCTCCTCCAGACAATCAAAGGTGACATTTATGGGGCCCTCAGATTCCTACTTTACTGTCTGGTGGATATCGTCACAATTTGCCCACTTTTCTAGAAGGCAGGTCAGACCTCGGATCAACACATTGGGGGTGGGCACATTCAAAGCCATGTGTCTTAGTTACTGTTCTACTGCTGTGAAAAGACACCATCACCAGGCCAACTTACAAAAGAAAGCATTGAATTGGGGGTGTGCTTACAGTTTTAGAAGTTTAGTCCATGATCATCATGGTGGGAATCAGGCAGGATGGTGCTGGAGCAGTAGCTGAGAGTTTTACATACTGATCTGCAGACAGCAGGCAGAGAGAAAGAGAGACTGGGCCTGGTATGGATTTTTGAAACTTCAAAGCCCAGCGACACACCTCCTCCATCAAGGCCACATCTCCTTATCCTTACCAAACAGTTCCACTAACTGGGGACCAAGCATTAAAACATAATAAACCTATGGGGGCCATTCTCATCCAAACTGCCACATTCTACTCCCTGGCCCCCAAAGGCTTGTGGCCATATCATAACACAAAATGCTTTCAGTGAAACTTCAAAAGTCCCCATAGTCTTTCACAGGCTCAGTACTGTTTCATAGTTCAAAGTCTTTTCTAAGACGCATTGCAATCTCTTAACTGTAAACGTCTGTAAAATCAAAATTAAAACCAGATCACACACTTCCAATATACAACAGCACAAAATAAACATTACCATTTCAAAGGGGGAGGAAAACGGATATAATGAGGAAATACTGGATCAAAGCAAGAACAAAATCCAGCAGGACAGATTCCAAATTCTGCATCCCATGTCTGATGTCAAAGCACTCCAGATCTCCAACTCCTCCCAGCTTTACTAACTACAGCACACTTCTCTCTCATGGGCTGGTTCTACTCCTGGCATCTCCAACATCTTAGGGTCTCCAACACAACGCAGGCTTCACCTTCCCAGCTTCACACAATGTCCTCTGTGGGCCTCCATGTGGGGACTCCCCTAATACACACCTGGCCCCAGTTGTTTTCCTTAACCATGAAGGAAGATTCCACAGCCCCTTTCTTTTATCCTTCTTAACTCTAAATCCAGAAGCAAGTGGCTGAAGCTGCTAACTAAGTTCTGCTGCCTACTAGGGCTGGAACCAATTGCATTTGCATAAACTTTCTGTTGTTTAGGACTAGGACATCCCACGTGCATGCACACACACACACACACACACACACACACACACACACACACACACATAAAGTTTTGTTGTTGCTGTTTTCGAGACAGGGTTTCTCTGTGTAGTTTTGGTGCCTGTCCTGGATCTCGCTCTGTAGACCAGGCTGACCTCGAACTCACAGAGATCCGCCTGCCTCTGCCTCCTGAGTGCTGGGATTAAAGGTGTGCGCCACCACCACTCGCACTAATAAAAAATTTTTAATGATTTTTTTAATTGTAATAAAAGAATACAAATTAGTATAACTACTTTGGAAATTGTTTACCAATATGTAGTATGTCAAATATGTATTTACATGATCTATAATTCCATAGCCATGAATGTTCCTCTTTTCCAAAATACACATGGTAGGACGGCCACGGTAGCTCTGCTTTTAACGAGCTTAATGATGGGTGGGGATGTGGCCCTGCTGGTAAGGTGCTTGCCTAGCACTCACGAAGCCCAGAGTTTGTTCTTCGAGCATGGTTTGTGCATACCTGTAACCGCAGAACTTAGGAGAATAGAGAGAGGAGAAGAAATTCCAAGTCATCCTTCACTTTATGTTGAGTTTGAGGCCAGCCTGGGCTAGTGAGATACATGAGCCTTGTCTCATAAAGAAGGAAAGAAAAAAAAAAAAAAGCTTAGTGACTGGAATAAATAAATGTTTATATAATTCGTGCAATTAAAGAACTGAGTTTCTGTCTCATTGGTATTAACCAGTCTCACAGACACAAATATGAGAAACCCTATCTCAAAACTAGTGCTAAAAAGTGAGGAAGACACCTGACATTGACCTCTGGCCTTCACATGAACATGTATACATATATGCACAAACCTACACTAACAAATACACGTGCACCCACATAAAATAAAAGCATGAGTTTTATCAACTTGTTTTTAATTTAAATCCATGAAGTAGCTGAGGATGACCTTGAACTTCTGATCCTCCTGCCTTTGTCTCCAGAGTGCCCTCATGCCAATTTATTCAGTGCTGAGGGTTAAACCCAAGTGTGGCTGCATTCTGGCTGAGCTACTCCTGCCCTGGCTCCAGAGCTGAGCACCTAGTCCTAATCCATCCTCTGTTTATCAGTTACCCTTTGTTTCTCTTGTTGCCCTATGTAGAAGCTGTCTCAGAGTTTTCCAAGGATCGAAGGCCTATGCAAAACTTGGTTCAAGAAACCCGGAAAACTGTGGTATCTGATGAGTCAAGAAATTTGCACTTGGCCTTGTACTTTTGGGAGCCCCTTTCAGGTTGTTTTGAGCATATGGAAATCAACTGGCTAAAGTGTAAATATAGAGAAAAATAAAAATGCCCTGACAAAGGAAAGGTGCTTCAGTCCTTAGAGACTGGATCCCCCTGCAGCTGTGAAAGACTAGGTTCATTCTTAAGATGCCTCTGAGTCTTCTTTCCACACACCCATGCCACGACACCTCAAGACACTCAAGACTTCATACATTCGAGACCAGCACCCTACCGGCTGAGCTACATCCCTAGCCTTTCTGCAGATCTTTAACATCACAAATTGAGATATTTCCAGGGAGGAAATGACACATTAAATATCTGAGAAAAGTCTTAAAAAGCCAAGGATGTTCAGCTTGGAAGAATATATATATATATATGTATATATATATATATATTTATAGGTATATGTATTCATACATATATATAAAATTCAAATAGGAACCAGATTTATTCTGCACATACTCTGAAGGCTGAGGTGAAACTGATTGGCAAAAGTTGATTTCATCCTAAATAGCACTTCCAACAAACAAACTGAGGAACTCATCAAAGAGTGATCGGCAGATTTCGAAGGTGGTGGTCCCTGCTGGTGGTTTAAATGTCTCCCAAGCTCTCTGTTAATGCCATGATCTCTCCTCACCTCGGTCAACAGGAGGGTTTGACAGGAATAAAGGAAAACTATATGCAGCTTACTCTACACAAAACTGCCAGGAGAGGCCTCGACCACCGTCCACGGCACTCATGGCTTAGAAGAGTTCTCCAAAGTAAGTGCTTCAGACACTGAGCATCATGAAGTGCCTGAGTCCCCTGGCAGTGATTTTCTCCATTACCCAACACGTAAACTATAATTCTTTTCGGATAAATTGTTTGGATTCCACTATTTCCTCCAGCCCCATCTGGTTAGTGTGGGCGGTGTCAGTGAAAGAGACAACATCACCCACACTGCTCTGCTTCTACCCGGGCGAGATGGCCTCCGGCTGGCCTCACTGGGGCAATGAAGAACTGCTTAGGAATGTACTTATTCCTTACACCCCCATTGGCATTGAGCTTTGGGCGCTGAAGTCAATGTCTTGTTTTGGTGGTGGTGGTGGTGGTGGTTTTAGTTTTTCATTTGGTTGTTTGGCTAATTTCATGAATAGCAGAGCTTTTGAGTCGTGGCAACGAACACTTCTTCAATTATTAATGAGGTTAGACACGTAAAAGAATTGAAGGACTTGGGCGGGGGTGCCGAGTCACCTCACAGCAGCCGCCCATGGTCCAGCCTGCATAGATTTGAGCAACAGTTCACTGCCCTGACAAGGACTTTCTCTGTCTCCCAGTGGAATGGTTCCACCATCAAATGCTCCAGAGACCGGCTTCCCACACTATTATGTCACATGTCCTTGTGGTCTGCCTTCTCATTACCCTGAACTATTTGTCTATCCAGATTATTGAACCCCAAATTTTACACACAGATTGACCTCCAGGGGACAGCACTTCCAAAAATGGTTTTTGTAGAACGTTCTTGTGTCAACGTGCACCAGTGAGAACACTGCTCTAAACCAAACCGTGAAGGCGGGTTTCTTCCACCAGATGGTATTTAGGGTACTTTTTCCCCCTATTAACCTGTAGTTTCAGTTTTTCAGTCCTGAATATGGAGGAGTTGTATCAACAAAGAGAATAATTGGCACATTTAGGATGCCTCAGGGAAGCTGAAGATGCAGTCTCCGTGTGGTTTCTTGCAGCCTACGGGGGCGAGGGGGGGGGCGCTCAAATGAGAGCCGTGCCCAAGCTGGCACCCACAGTTCAGCCACCAGAAGCAGCCTCGCCCCCTGCAGTGAGCTCAGTTGATGATGTACTCTAGTGACCAGGTCTGATGGCCAAGATGGCGACCACGGCCGTCCATGTGGCTGTGGGTTCTGCCTCGAGGCACACATTGCATGTTCATCCCCCGGCATCTCAGTGGAAGTAGCAATGTTGCACCGTCAAAGACTGAAATCACTTACCTAGAGACTCAGGGAGCTCGGACAGTACTGCAGCAGGCAGAGGAACCCTGCTTTTATGAGATAAAGCACTCGGTGGAACATGCCGAGAGCCAGGGTGGCATTAAGTTCTGTGAGGATTTTGACAAGGTGCTGAAGCCTTGCAAAGAGCTTAATCTAATCGAGATGTTCAAGTTGAAGAACTGGCAGATGGGCTTCGGGGACCAAGTTACTGTAGCCAAAACCACAATTGCAGACTGAGACGGCTCGGCTAGTAACAAACAGAGCTTGCGGTGAAGCATGAAGACCCCAGTTCAAACCCCCAGGACCCATGTAGGCAGGTGTGATCACACACCCTGATCACCACAGCACTGTGGCGGTGAGAGAGGAGATAGTAAGGCGGCCGCTGACTGCCAGTCTGGCTCCAGGTTCGGTGAGAGACGCTTTCTCAAGGGAAGAAGGTGGAGAGTGATAAGGCAGAATTCCTGAGGGTCTCTGGAAGGAGCTGGCCTCAGCATGCACACGTGCATACACCACACACACACACACACACACACACACACACACACACACACACACACACACGCTGCACTTGACGGTGAAAGTGTAAAGCCCTAAATGAGATCTCCTGTTATTAATCACTCTGTTGCTTCCGAACAACCATGAAAGAGGGTGTTTGACTTAAAGCCAGTACACCAAGAACGACTGGGGCTGAGCAGGCGTTTGGTGCTCCCTTTAAACCAGAAGTGCGATGTTTTCATGTGTGAGTCCATTAGAATAAATTCATTTTCTTCGGAACAAAAATAAAAACATCGTGACGGAAGCAGTGGCAGAACACGAATAGAGAGTAGGAATGAAGATTCTATTTCTGAACTATATCCTTTTTGTTCTTGATTAAAAAAAAAAAAAAAAAAAGACCTCCAGAATAGATTTTATTTATGTAGAAAGTGTTGCAAAACACCACAGACATGGGATTCCACGGGCTTGCCTGCGTCGCTGTGGAGACATCTGCTTCTCTTAAAGAAAGGAGTGGGGAGGAAATGTGTACATCGGGGACGCTTTGGAGGCAACGAGTATTGAATTACATGCAAATATTTTTTTTTTTTCTATTTGAGTCCTGAGAGGTTTGAACACCTAGTCCAGAGTGCATTACCAGGAATAGCAGCATGCAAACCAACAACAGGTGTGGGTGGACTCCACGAGCTCTTTGGCCTCCTTAGATGCCGTTTAACAGGCCTGTGTTTGCACTTCCATGTGTAATTAAGCTTGAGGGGAAGTTGTAATGAAAAAGATAACCTAAGAATGGTTAATGGGTTGGTGTCCCGAAATGCTGACAAATCATGCAAGCAGATTCCCAGGCCAGTGCTTCTCCCAAGCAGGTCACTGAGTGTCTATCTGTGAGCCTCCTGAGGTCCAGACCCCCCCAGCTCCTTCATCCTTCCCATGCTCCTGCAACCTAGCCAGGATGCCGTGGGAGGTAGTTCCTTCCATGAGCCCTTGTTCTGGTATATCAGAAAGATTGCTGTTTGCTAATTTACCCATAGATGTAACTGTTACAGCATATCTCTTTTAATAAATAGTGCTAAAATTATTTTTAATGGTAATTACTCAAGCTTCTAAAATGATGCTTCAATATACATTTTTTAAAGTACATTTTAAAATATGCTGGGTGTCATTTATAAAGCCATTTAACCCTAGGTGTAGCACAAATTATACTTCAAAGAAAACAGTACATTTATATACACCAATGAGAGGTACTTCTTAGAAAATTATTCATAAATGTTAAAAAGTTGGAAACTGGAATATTGCGCTGTTAAACTTTAAGTGAAACTTCATTAATAAAAAGTCTGCAAAGATGACCTTTAAAATGACTAAGTTTTCAAAATCTATGAAAATTGTAAAGCTTATTGCACAGTAGCTCTGGAATATGATTTGAGAACCATTGCGTTCCATGAGCACAGCCTCAGGGATGATCAGTATCTGGAAGGTTCTTGTCTGGTGCTGTCTCATAGACAGAGAAGAGGCTCACAGAGAAAGACCAGCCAGACAGCCAGGACTTCACTAAAAGAGAGACTGTGGCTTGAGACCCATGCCTTGGCTAAGGGAAGCAGGTTCAGCATTCAAGGCCAAAATCCAGAGGCTGCTAACCTAGTATTTGAACAGATCCAAGGGGAAATCGCCAGCTTACAGATAAATGATAAGTCTGGATCCACCGTGAACCTTGTTCCTCAGAAAACCTCCCAGACCCACGGAGACTCAGGTCAGGTGACTAGTCCACCTCAGGTCTGGAGGACAGAGCTTGGACTGAACCCAATGCTGAGCTCCAGGGTACAGAGGCACCGGAGGCCCAGGGTTCCTTCAGCCAGGGGACCGGGCAAAACCAGGGACTGTTTAATCATTAAATGACTTCAAAGGAAGAAAGGATCACATGCAGCCCGCATGCTAAAAGCTCTTCTGACTGTAACCAGCATGAGGCCGCAGTGAGCAGAGGCCCTGGCTCAGAGGAGAGCAGGTTCTGAGCTGAGGAAAAAAGGGAGGACAGCCCACAGGAAAAGGAAGCCTGTCTCCGAGGGGTAAAGGGCCAGTCAGCTTCAAGGGCCCTTGATGCCTCTCAAGGGAAGGAGTTGCCCTGAAGAATCAGTGCTGAGAAGAGCTGGGGTTGGGGAGGGAGGGGGATGGGATTGGAGGAAGGGGGCGGAGCTGGAGAGAGGGGGCGGGGCTGTTGAGGGAACCTTCGCTCTGGCAAGTCGAGTCCACTTGCCTGATCCATGCCTGTCCTCCCAAAGGGGGCGAGCCTGTTCATCAGCATGCTCCCCACATTCTCCAAGCCTGTTCCTAAGCATGGTTTCTCTTTAAACAAAACTACAAAGAAGCTTTTTGTATGATCTGTTTCCTTTGACTCAGGCTGCGTTAGCAAGCCGGCAAGGAATGTGGCTGGTGGGAGCCCCTCCTGCATGGCTAGCCTACTCCTTTCAAGTCTCTGTGAGTCCTTTCTGTTTATTGCTTGGTCGCTGGAGAGTCAAGCCTTGGCAGCAGCTTCATGACCAGAATCAGAAAAGGAAATTCATTTTTTTTTCTCTAGACGCAGCACAGTCAGCCCCCAAGGCAGCCAAAAAAAAAAAAAAGCTCATAAAACTCCACATCACGTCTTGTAAATACTCCCCCTGAAAATGTCCCCAGCTCCTGATCACTCTTAGAAGAAAATGCAAACTCCACACATCCTCCAAAGTCCAATCCAGCTTCCAGCTTCCCCTGCCATTGGCCATCTCCTCTCTCTCTCTCTCTCTCTCTCTCTCTCTCTCTCTCTCTCTCTCTCTGAGCAAAACCTCCGAGCTCTGTTATCCAGGACACCTTACAATGAGAGATCTAGTTATACTTCTCTTAATTTATTTGTTTTCTTTTAAGTCTGTATTGTTCCAAAAATATTGAGCAGAGCTCTTTATCACCCTTTAATTGTCGTAATAAATGTATACATACAGCTATTTTGACAAGCCTAGATGAAGAGAGTCACTCCACCAGTCCTGGTTTGTGGTCACTCCATCATATATATATATATATTATATATATATATAAAACCATTAACCCTTGATGATCACGGCGGGGAGGGAATTGCCAGAGCCAAGAGCTAGAAAGCAGACATAAAATCCCCACAAACACCAGTCCCTGGGAAGAAGGCCCCCACAGTGCACTCTGTTGAACCCTGCTCATCTTTCCCTGCATGAAGGGTTCTGGTCTGTGAGATGGGGAGCACTGTGAAGGATTCTGGTCTGTGAGATGGGGAGCACTCATGTACTGTTGAGCCCTGCTCATCTTTCCCCGTGTGAAGGGTTCTGCTCTGTAAGATGGGTTTGCTTTGCTTTGCGTCACAGCGTTTACAGTCAATGATCAGTCTCAGGTGGGTGTCTAAGCAAGCTTGCTGCCCCTCATAGCCACATCCTTGCTCAAGGCTGCTGAGAGAGCCGTTTGCTGTTTCAGCACTCCAGGTGACCATGTGGAAAACACGAACTCCAGGATGTCATGTTTCAGCCTTTCTCATGGATCTCAGCAATGCATCACTGCACTGATAATCCATGATTGTTAAAGGAAATAAAATCAGCAAGCCAAAGAGTACATCTGCACTCACAATGTGATGTGGAACCCGACCAGACACCCACAAAGAATGAAGAGAATGGATACATATGCACAAAGGAGGAGGAGTCAGCATGAGGAAGGAAATCATATCAGTTGTTGCACTGTTGAGAGAACTGGAAGACACCGTGTTAACTGCAATAGTCAGACACAGAAAGACAAAAGCCGGATGTCCTGTCTCATGTGAAGGCAAAAAGGTGATATTAATAGCGTGTGTGTGTGTGTGTGTGTGTGTGTGTGTGTGTGTGTGTGTGTGTGTAGTGTGACTGTTGACCAGAACCTAATGATCTTGTCACTAGTGACTAGCCTTCTGGTAGGTAGCATCAGCAAGCAACACCACCTGCTCTTTGAGATTTGCTGAGTGCAGCGGACACCTCACTTGCCAGATAGCATGAGTAGGTGAGGTAACACAGCAGACTCTCCACAGTCCCCAGACAAACACGGTTTCTCTATGGACTCAGGATGAGGCTATGGTCCTTTGAGGAATAGACCCATTTCCCAGAATCTCTCTTAAGTCTCTGGGTCACTTCTTCCAAAACTTCTAGTATGTAGGAGTGTGGTCACATGCTTCTTGGCCATAGTGATACATCCGGAGAAAGGTGTGGTTAGCCAATTACTTGGCCAGTGTGCAAACATCACAGAATGCACTCACAAGAATTTACATGATACAGGCGAGGTATATATCCTATATGATCTGGGCTATGCATTATATACAATAACATATGTGACTGTCCCCGACAGGTACACAGTATTGACTGTATTGGTAAGATGGCAACTGTTTACTGCTGGGCCCTTCATCTCTACCTTAAACCTGGTTACCCACCACCCACTGTGCCGCTAGCAGCCAGCTAAAGAAAGCTGAGGCTCATCCATCCCTAACACTGACATCAGAAGACGTCATGCCTCCCACACACACTGCTCCACATCTGCATCTTTGACCCTCCTCTGCCTTTTCCCTGTGGCCCCACCACCTCTCCACTGAATATAGTCTCCCTGCCTGCATCAGAGGAGCAGCAGATGGCAGTTGACTTCAGGGGATCAGCCCACCAGGCAACAAACCCTGATGGGTGAATCTCAGATAGGCGAGACCCCAAGACCCTTGGCCCCAGAATGCTTCTTGCAACTGCTGCGTCTGTGCGTGCTTACCGCTGCCATTTTTCTCTGGTGGCTGGCGTGGGGTGGATGAGAACCCCATTGCCCTTAATGCAGTGTGATCATCTCTTGGAAATATCCTGTTCTACTGGGCATTTTTAGCTGTGGGTTATTATGAAGATGATTTCCTCCTAAGCTGTACTGTTACTGTACTGAAGCCATGATTTTATACAATAATGGTGTTAGTTTAAATAAGATTTTAATGACTAAATGTTTTTTAATAAATATAGTAAAGAATTATGATAGAGGTTAATTTAGTGGAAAAGTTAACACAGGTAAAGATGGGAAATGAAATGTTGCCTCTGACTCTGATAAAGCAGCAGAGACTGCATGGAAATAAAATAAAATAAAAAAAAAAAAAAAAAAAAAAAAAAATAAAATAAAATAAAATAATAAAACAAGGAAGTGTCACACAGCTAGAAAACATGGGTTTCTGCTGAGGAACTGTATAGACTGTAGCTTAGGTTAATGATTAAGAAAAACAATTGAGTCCCAGTAGCCCAGCTAACTTAAATTCTTTTAATCTTAATGTTGGGAGATGAGTTCACAGGTTTCAGAGTGCATCATAGCTGAAACAAAGCTTTGAAAATAACTTAAGGTCAGATGAATACATTTTTGTCAAATAGCTGTGAGGTTAAAAAAATAATAAAAATTAATAAAAAATAAACTTAGAAAACAATCTAAAATTCACAAGGGCACATAGCTGAGTGATAGATTCATTAAGATTAGGAATCAAAAACAAAGCAGCCCAATTATTATTAGCTTACTTACCTTTCTTGCTAGGATGGATTAGTGGCCAAAGGTGACGATTAATTCCTTGTACCCATTTCTGCTCAAAACCGTTGATGAGTGGGTGTGCACCCTGAGGATTGAAAGTGGAGATGACTGATTGTTTTTCACATATAAAGATTTGTGATTCTTATAAGATTCCTTATAAGATTATCTTTTGAGATAAATAACAAAATGATTGGTCCTTTCTTTGTAACTGCAAAATGCAGCCTGTCAGTAAAAGAACTGACTAAGAAAAAAAGAAAATATCTTGCTTGTTCACACCCTGTTAATCTATAACAAGTTGCTTGGACATGAATGCATGTGAGTTCTTGGGACAACATGCCTTCCACCTGTAATATGTAAAATGTTTAGTCATGTAAGGGATAGGGAAAACAGGCTGTTTTTTACTTGTATTCACTGTAATCATTCACTCGAAAAATAGAAGGTAATAAGCACGTTGCAATTTTTTATATTGCTTGAAAGAATTTGCTGGGGTATATAAGCTGTAAGGGAAAAAATAAAATTAGTTAGAAGGAAAACACCAAGAGAAGGAAAACACCAGGAAAGATGTAGAGGAAAAATAAAAGAATAGAAAAAGAAGCCAGAAGGAAACCATCCAGAGGGGGTGTGTCTTTTCCCTTCCTCCCTCAGAGAGACCGTCCCGGCTCCCCTGCTCTGCTGTCTCCCCATCAGCGCTGTGCTGCCGGAGGCTGGTCCTCATGGCAGCTGCATCTCCCTCATCACCTTCTTCTTCGGTCTTTCTAGGACAGTTTGTGTTCACCATGTATTTCCTCCCTTCCTGATCTATTTGACCAACTTGTTCGAGCTCCTACCTCAGTTGCAGTCTCCAGCCACCTAAAGAATTATCCCTGAGCAGTTCAGCCACCAGGATATCAACAAACGGTGTAACTTGTCCGTTCCACATGTCCCGAAAGCTGGTCTCCTCTAGTCCTTCCTCTCTCTGTTTCCTTCCCCACGTCTCCGCACCTGACATCAATAGCCACAGTCAATAAATTCTCTTTTCCCCTGAAATCAGAATCCTCCTGGATCATTCTCCTCTTCCTGTTTGGACACCATCACATTTCCAAGCTCCCCTCACCCCCAACCCCAGGAATTATTTTCTCCGATTTTTCAACTCCTGGACTTCACCTACGCTGTTCCCAAGAAGCTGGCTTTCTCTAACACATCCTTGTAAGTTCCACTAGCTGCCATTAAAATCTCAATTTTTACTTGTATGATTATGTGAGTGTCAGCCAGCGTACCTGGCCGAGTACAGTAGCCAGTAGCCCTGACAGCTTATCATGTGGTTGTCCCAAGCTAAGATGTTTCCCGGGTGTTAAATCCACACCAAAATATGGAGACAGTAAGGTTAACAGAGTATAAAATGTCTCAATAACTGTAGTATTGCTAAGTTATATGTCCATAGAGTATTTTAGCTAAATTGAATTCAATGAAATTAAAATTTTAGTTTTTCTTTTTTAAAGGTTGCTACTAAAACTTTGAAGTTACCCTTAGGCTAACGTTTAATTTCTTCTTATCAGTAGTGGGAGTGAGACAGCGTCTTGCTGTGAGTCCAGACTGGCCTCGAACCCCCGTCCTCTTGCCTCAGCCTTCAGTGTGCTAGGATCACAGGCAAGGCCCGCCATATCTGGCCTCACGTCCTATGTCTGCTGGATGGCATTGCTGTAGACCTTAAACTCCATGGGGTCAAAGTCCTTTTGCTCATGACTAAATTCCCAGTGACTGTAACACTACACCTGACTCACAGTAACTGGATTAGTGGATTAGTGGATATATTTTGAAAGAATACATTTTTTGGGGGGGTTGGTAATTGGATTTAAATCCAACTTCTTCCTTTTAGAAAAAGAGGAACTGAAGGTAAACAACTGTAGCCAGGGGATTAGGAAGCCAAATCTCAGTATGTGTGTTCTCTGTCTGCCCAGGGTATCAGAGCTGTTACTTATATAGACTTACAGATTTACTCATGATTAAGGGTCTGAACTGCCAGGCTGGCCCAGTTTGCCACTGGCTTTAAAAGATAGCATACCCACCTGAGACTGCTCAACACCTAGATTCATCTTCCAAAGTACAGACAGTCTACCCACCACTGAAGGAGAAAATAATATAGAAGAGATGCCACCTAGTAAGAAAGGACCCAATTGGATGTCAGCCGCTTCCACACACATGATCTCATAGGTAATGTCTCACTTACTATCTCAGTTGTTATTATCAGAAAATCTTCTTCTTGACTTAACCTGAATTCACCTTCTGGAAAATGACCTAACAAAAATGTGGAGGAGAACAGAGGAGTATTTAAAATTCTACTACTGTTTTTTTGTTTTGTTTTGTTTTGTTTTTTGTTTTTTTCGAGACAGGATTTCTCTGTGTAGCTTTGCGCCTTTCCTGGATCTCGCTCTGTAGACCAGGCTGGCCTCACAGAGATCCACCTGCCTCTGCCTCCCGAGTGCTGGGATTAAAGGCGTGCGCCACCATCACGCCCAGCTCTACTTCTGTTCTTAAAGACTACTTTCCTTCCACATTGGTTGGCCAGCATGCTCACTCACATTCCCAATCACGCACACCTATCACAAGTGTCTACATTTCCATTACACCAAGTTCCCTGTGGTTGGCAATACTAGCACATGGCTTGGGGAAGGAAGCGGCCACACTGTCCTGTGATCCCTGAAGGCTAATCCAGCTAGAGGAGGACTGGTCTCACAGACAAGGGCTCAGGGATTAGAGGCTACTCGGCCAGATGGATCAGGTGACACCTGGAAGAGAGAGCTCTGGGAGCCAAGAGACCACAAAGGCAAGCCAAGACTCTTACCACGGACACCCATTTTACCTGGATGCACTAAGTCCTCATTACCTGACAATAACGCTGCCTTCTCCCGTGAGAGTGGGGACGAAAAAGGCCACTTTAATACAATTCTCCCCATCAAGATTCTGCAATTTTTTCTTTCCTAGTGTTTTACGAGTCACAAAGCTGAGAGACAAGCAGATGCCGTATCCTCAGAAGTGTTATAGTCAGCCTTAAGCGCATAGCGATAATGCTGGACTGGAATGAGAAGCTGGCATTGCTATCTCTTCCATCAGGTATTCATTTCAGAACCATTAAAATGACATGTGCTAGACCTGCTGTTGTCCAAAGGGTTGTCATGGGATTCCGCTCACAGCAAATGATTTAAACAGCATCAACCCCGTGACTCAAGGTCTTCCGCTTTCCCAAGGCAAAGCTCCCCACATTCAAGTGAGTCAGGACACCACAAAACCCAAAAGGATATGGTAGTCTCTGTGAGACCTTAACCCTCCATCTTTCCAACCTATCTACCAGAATAAAAATAGACGATGAGGAATAAAGGCTACAATTAGACTTTTAAAAAAGAAAACACAGGGCGAGAGAGATGGCTGGGCAGTTATGAGCATTTGCTGCTCCTGAAGAGGACCCAGGTTCTGTTCCCAGCACTCAGGCCAGGCAGCTCATAACTTCCTGTCACACCAATACCGCAGAATCTGACATCACCCTCTTTCGTTCTTAAAGGCCACTCACACACATGTGCACATACACACAAATAAGAATAATAAACAAACAAATAGGAAAAATGGAGCACGTAGGAAATATATATGAGCCAATGGTCCTGAGCTGGATCACTTTGAGTAACAAGACAGATAAAGTTGCAGGGGTCTATAACCACAAAATAAAATAAGCATCTATGAATCTGCACTAACACTAATTAGCTGCTTTACTAAGCAGCTAATTAACTAAGGAGAAGAAACATTTCCTTATGAAGACTCTTGACTAATGGTAGTAGAAAAAAAAAGACAAACAGCAAATCACCACTGGAACATAGTAATAATTATGTAGCAATATCCATGTGTGTATGCTAAATTAATGGCAAAACTTGGAGGAAATAATGCAAGGTCTCAAAACATATCCTCCAAGAATTTAGAAATTACAGGGAAAATAGTACCTTTATAGTATAGAAATCCAGCGCATACTCTGCTAACCAAGTTATCACAATCAAAATGACAGGTAATAAAACGTATTGTTATCATGAGCACTATATCATCTACTGGGAAGGACGCTGGTATAACTGCTAATGTAGTTTTCATTCATTCTTGCTTGCTTGCTTTTTTTCTTTTGTTTTTGTTTTGAGACAAGGTCTTACTATGCAGCACAGACTGGCCTGGAACACACTGTAGACCAGACTGACCTTGAACTTAGTGAGATCCACTTGCCTCTGTCTCCTGAGTGTTGAGGTTAAAGGTGAGTGCTACTACACTGGGCCTCTTTCTGATATATTCTCACCAGAGCTATATAACCTCATCTTACTCATTAGAAACACCAACTGGTGGACAGCCCAAGTTGAGGGACATTCCACAAACTGAAGTGTGTTTTTCGAAAGCACCAATGTCGTGAGAGACTAAGAATCTGGCATCGATCACAAGGGACCAAAGAGATGCAACAGCTAAGGAACTGACTCACAGAGCAGATGCTGAACAGCTGTGAGAAATAATGAAGTTCAAATAGAGCCAATGGTTCACTTAGTAATACCACACCGGTGTTATTTTATTTTATTTTATTTTATTTTAGCTTTGCTGATTATATCATAGAAAATAGCATGAAAACAGTTGGAGAAATAGGGCGAGACACATGTAGAAATTCTATATTACTACAACTTTTATGGAAATGAAAATCCATTGCAAATTTAAAAGTCTGAACAATGGAAATTAAAAGTCTAGACTCTCGGATATGCCCAACCTGCACCCTGCAGGCAACTGTACCAGGCCAAGGATCACTCTAAATGTAAACCTAAACCATTGTGAGGTTTTTTGTTTGTTTTTGTTTTTTGAGACAGGGTTTCTCTGTGTAACAGCTCTGACTCTCCTGGAACTTACTCTGTAGACCAGGCTGGCCCGAATCCTCAGAGATCTGCCTGCCTCTGCCTCCTGAGTGCTGGGATCAAAGGTGTGCGCCACCACCACCTGGCTGTGAGTTTTCTTTTTTTTTTTTTTTTTTTTATTAATTTTTTCTTTGTAACTCAATTGTGTGGCTCTTTGAGCATGATCTTTGTAGATGAATGCCATACTGCAGCATCAAAAGGTTGGGTGTGCTTGGAAAGAACACCAAATTCTAAACCCAAACATAACAGATGACACAAAAATGCAAAGAACTAACAGGTATAACCAAATGGAATTTCAAAACTTCAAATATGTACCTTAAAGAAAAGGAAAAAAATTACAAAATTCAAGACAGAAAAATATGTGCATCAAAAACACACTGTTTAATGTCTTTATAGAGAGAAAGATTATATATCAATTACTACAAATTGCTAACATATTTTAAAATTATTAAATAAAAGAGAAATGAAAGCTGATACTCTACAACACACATGTGAGCATGAGCACACACACAAACATATATACACACACACATATACATACATACACACATACACACACACACATACACACGAGCCAAAGCTAAGGAGCAACTAGTCAGTTATAAGTAAGCAGCTAGAACATTAAAGAGGTATCATCTTTACCTAACGGTTTTTAAACTGCGGTAATAACAATACCAAGTAATGACTAGGCATGCATCCAGGCAAAGCGGGGCATTCCTAAGTGTGAGTGTGGAGACTGCCTGTTTGGATCAAGCCTTTGGTCTGCATAGGCACTGACCTTCAAGGAGGGCGAAGCAGAAGGAAGGGCAGGGGCTGCTTTCTTCACTGAGAACGTGTGTAGAGAATCTCAGGCAATGGAGCTACGTGGCCAGTGATGTCACTGACTTCAAAGGGGCTATTACACACAGAGGTGTATTACAGTCTGTAGACAAGGCCCAAGTATCACCATGGTTGACCGTTATGAGGCCTTTGATTTACTGAGATGGGTATAGAAAAATAGGCCCCAAATGACAACAACATTCCTAAATTTTAACAACAAGGCCATAGCCGTTTGGAACCTGATCCATCATGTCTTACTCAGACATCTGGAATGCCAATGACCCAAGACATCTTGCACTAATGATGAACCTCAAGCAAAACAAATCACTACACAGTGAAAACGAGGTGTCACCTGTCGGCCCATACACACACTCCCTACAAATGCCCTGTAAGACAAGGCCAGATAACATCCCTTTCAGCTGCTGTAGATGCACCGCTAGCCCTTCTCAGCAGCACCCTGGGGACTTGCCCACTGCATTCCTGCGGTGTCCTTCAGTAGAGTCTCTCTTTGTGTGCTCGTGTCTGGGTAAATTCTTTGACCACCCACGCCACCACCCTTCACGATGCCGTCGGGTGCCATTTCGCACAGGGATGGGGAGACCCCTGGAAAGCTTCCAGTCAGAGAGATTGGTATTTCAACAAAATCACCCTGATTTCTGCACTGAAAGGATACGGATGACAGGCGTCCATTAGATACAGTGGCGGTGTTGCGAAGTGGTTAGATGCTAGCCATCCTCTGAAGCTGGAGTCAAAGGAATTTCCTGACGGGATGAGCGGGGGGTCAGAAATGATGAAGATGAATGGGGTCAGAGAGGGATAAAAATCAAAAACAGCCATTGAGTTTTTGGTCATCACAACGGGAAGGATGGGTATGAATGAAAAAAGAAACAGAAGGAAGACATGGCTGTTCCTCAGGGATTGAGGGTTTTATTGCAGGTATAAGGGAGAACACAGGCACAGGCAGGGGTACCTGGGAGTGTCCAGAGTGAACCAAGCCATATTGAAGGGGGAGCGAGAGGAAGGAAGAGAGAGACGAGACAGGACCTAAGGGCCATGAGGCCAAGAGCACCAAGAGGCCAAAAGGGCAACGTAGCCAAAATGGCTGGGTTGTATAAGGAAGAGCCGCCGGAGGAAGGGCAGTGAAGCCCAGGGGATGGAGAGGTTGAGAGGAGCGGAGAAGTTCTGAGAGGCCAGGACTGTGTAACAGGTAGAGACTGGGGGAGACGTCAGAGGATGCTTTGGTAAGTTTGTAGGCACCTCAGCCTTCTGTCCCTGGCTCGAGACCTAATGGGATAGAGTTGCCATTTATTTGAAACTGAAAGACTTGGAGGAGGTTTGGGGGACAGGTGGGAGGAGATAGATGCCGAGTAGGTGGCTGGGCCTGAGGCCTGGAGGTGAGCAGCTCCACCCACCCTCCCACCCGGGGGCTAACCAGCATCTGCCCACATTATTTCTTGAGGTAACTGATGCCACGGAAGAAGGTGCAGAGTCAGTTTACACTGGTTATTCCTTTAATCCTCACAGCTATGCGACGACGACGAGACTACTTTATCCTCATTATTAGATGAGGAAATCAGGACTTAGAAGGCCAGGCATTTTGCTTAAGGTCTCGTTGCCGGGAAGTTGTAGAGGATGATTTCAAGGTGACTCCCTCTGCCGCCATGCTGCTCTGGGGAATGTCTTACTGCTCAGGTCTTTCTTGATCTCCCATGATGGAGTCATGGTGTACCCTGCCAGCCTGGGCAGTTTTGTTGGCACAGGGCCTCAGGTCTTTGAGATCCTTATCGGTTTCACATCCAGGACTTCCATCCGACTGATCTGGAAACTGGAACAGCTTTTAGAATAGATCATCTCTTTCTACTGGAGGGGTCCACAGTCGGAAGAAACCCATTCTCAACTCAACAAGAAAAGGATGAGCTGCTTCAGAATGTCTTTGGGCATTGAATAGCTTCCCCCACCCACCCAGAGTCCATTGAAGATTCTTTCAAATGAATGTTAAATTAAAACCCAACAATATTGTCACAACTACCTCAGTTCAATACACAAGCATCTGCTAATCTTCTCATAAAGCAGAGACAAAAAAAAAATGAAGTCGGTGCACATTTGAATAAAAGTCACAGAATTGCTGCCATAACTCTTCCCCCCCCCCACCCCCACCCCCCCCCCCCCCCCCCCCCCCCCCCCCCCCCCACCCACCCCCACCCACCCCGACCCCGGCTCTCCTTCGTCCCCATGTCCTCCCACCAAGTTTTCCTTAATGATAGTGTCACCTTTCTTCCCACCAAAAAACTGGCTTTCAAGTCTAGGAAAGCATCAGAAAGTCCCTGCTGGGCTGCCAGCTGGAGAAGTGTCACAGGCCACTGACCTCTCAAATGAGCTGTCTCTGTAACAAAAGGTCCCTTCCCCTTGGAATAACTTCAAGGGATCTCACGCTGAGACCGCATGGCTCCTTTTGTATTCCAGTTTGATTAAACTGGGAATTGTTCTATGCTCAGGGCAGTTGAGAACACCAGGTGGTGGATCCTAGAGATAAAGGGTTATATAGATCCTTTGTTAGAAACAGGCGCCCCCATTATATAACTTACAACCTCTGTGAACACATGCCAGGAGCATCGCAGACAGCCTAATGGTTAGACACAGTAAAAAAAAAAAAAATCAATGAATCCAATTTCCAATTCTCTCATGGCTAAAGACGCCTGGTGGTGATTAAACATAGCCTACCCACTGGCTAGAAGTGAAAGAATTTTTTTTAAGGCACTTATACTTTGTATACATGTACGAAATTGTCAAAGAATAAATAAAAGTTATCCTACAAAACAAGCATTATACTTTGTATACATGTATGAAATTGTCAAAGAATAAATAAAAATTATCCTACAAAACAAGTATTTATAATAAAATAAATAAATGAAAGTTGAGAAGGAATGTGTGTGTGTAAGATCTAACAGTAAGTAGTTCTCCATAGATTCTGAAGTTCGCAAAAAAGCGAATGACTAATCCTCACAGCTATGAACTAGCCAGGGCCTGGCTCTCTCACGACTTGTCCAACTCTGTGTTCCCAGCCCCTCATACACTATGTCATTTGTTTACCGTGTTGAATAATAAATGTAATAATGATAGCAATTATTTATTAAGAACTTCTTTGTCATTATGTCAGTCTTTGATTGCTACGTAGCCACTTACCATAAGCCTGGTGGCTTAGGTCAACACCCATTCACTGTCTCATAGCTCTATATCTTCAGCAGTCTTGGCTTCTCAGCTCACAGTCCCACAAGACTGAAGTTGAGACATCAGCCAGGCACTTAACCAGAGGTTCTGGGAAGAATTGGCTTCTAAGCTAATCCATGATGCTGGCCCAGCTTAATTCCTTGCTGCTGTAGGATTGAGATTTCTATTGCTTTGCTGGCAGTTCAGCCTGGGTCTCTATTAGCCTCTTAGAGTTCCCCACATTCCTTCTCAATTACCCCCATGTGTCTTCAAAGCTACCAACAAACAGCACTAAGTCTTTCTCGTGCTGGAAATCTTTGATGTCCTCTTCAGCCAGCAGCAGCAGAACTCGCTCTGCTTTTAAAGGTGCCCCTGTGACTTGACTGACCCCTCCAGAAAAATCTCCCCATCTTAAAATTAGCTGTGCATGAACACAGGCAGGCTAGCCCACCAGAGTCCCAGGTTCTGCAGGGCAGAACATCATAGAGGGCACATTTAAGAAATCCTGCCTAGCCCAGGGGCAGATACTGTTCAAGGGCTTTCCATTCAATAATTTATCAGCACTTACAGCAACCCCATGATCCCACCTATGGTGGAGCCTGTTGTCTTCTCCACCTTTTAGCTAAAGCATGAACAGTAAATTGTTTGCCAAGATCTCCCAGCTACTAATGGCAGGCTCTAGAGCTCCATTTGGTAGGCTGGCCTCGCAGCCACGCCTCTTACCCGCCATTCTATGTGGCTTTTAAATCAGCTATTTCCAGAACTAAAGCGTGAATAATTGATTTGGTGTGGGACCAAGAGATGACCCTGAGGATGAACTAATTCCTTCGTGTATATGGAAATTGGTGTGTGCAAGTTCTTCAATGGATTATTCTGGAAAGGAAGTCCACAAAGTCTCAGAGAGACGGTCTTAAAGAACTGCAAAAACTGAGTACCCCATAACACAAGTCCCCCCTTTTCAAACTTCTGGTGCTAGTGAGCAAAAACACTACAGCACAGAATGACAAACATCTGAGGCCAGTGAGGGAATAGTGCATCTCCTTTAACTGTAAGAGAGCACTATAGATAGACCCACTGTAAATAACTTCCTTAGGTAAGCCGTCCACTCTCCAGGACAAATACCAACAGTTGAGCAGGACATGAATATGCTAACAATATGCTAATTTGGATTCTAGGGTCAAAATTTATGATCGGAATGTTGCAAGAAAGGAGAATGTCTACAGCTAAAGTCTTTCCTCCCATCTGAAACGCACCTGCTGCTCACTCTTGGGCTTACTGTCTTTTGCTCAACAACAGTGTTGTACAAATAGCGCTGAACCTATAGTCAAGAAGGCTTGAGTTCCACTGCTGTCTTATTCCTTGTGTGACTTTGAACAAGTCAATTTACTTCCCGAATTTTACATATCCAACTTGTAAAATAGAAAGAGCAATATCTACCTCATAGAGCTTTGAATAAAAAAAAAAAAATTGAGACTTACTGGCAATAAGATACTGAATGGTTCATGTTCTCCTGTACAGAGTATAACTATAATACAAATTCCCATGCTGTTATTGAACCAGCTACCTAATGAGCTCATGGGAAGAAAGAACGGGGCTCCCACAGACACCTTCAATGAGCTTTTATCCCCGTGTGAATGTCTAAGATGAACAGTGATTTAGGTAAAAGAGATCAAGAAGCCATGTGCAAGGAGACTGGCTCTGTTTGGTAAAAGCACTTATTGTACAGGCTTGATGACCTGAATTAAATTCTCGGAATCCATGTCAAAAAGCCAGATACAGTGATGCTCACCGGTAATCCCAGCACTCCCGTCATGAGATGGGTGGCAGAGAAAAACATCAGCTTGGGAGCCAGCTAGCCTGAAGCATACTAGCTAACAGCAGAAACAAGAAGGACCTTGCCTCAACAAGGTCTAAGGCAAGATTCAGTTCTCAAAAGTTGTCCCTTGACCTCCACATGACACTGTAGTCCATGTGCACTTGCACAGACACATATACAATAAATTAATAAATAATAATAATAGCCGGGAGGTGGTGGCGCACGCCTTTAATCCCAGCACTCGGGAGGCAGAGGCAGACGGATCTCTGTGAGTTCGAGGCCAGCCTGGGCTACCAAGTGAGTTCCAGGAAAGGCACAAAGCTACACAGAGAAACCCTGTCTCAAAATAAATAATAATAATAATAATAATAATAATAATAATAATAATAAAGCTATGTACTCCCTTCTAATTGTAGTGGAGTGGGAAAAGGCCATGGGGAGTACATATAATCAACATATATCATATGCACGTGTGAAAAAGGCCATAAAGAAATCCATTATATATATATAATTAGTCTACGCTAATAAAAAAAACATAAAAGCCTTTAAAGAAGCTGTGTGTCATTCATTCAAAATGCTTCTGCTGAGCAAGCATTTTGCTAAATGAAACACAGCTAAGGAGTAAAACATGGTACCAAGATCACATTCTGAGAAAAAAATGGAAGCAAAGGAAAATCATTTGCGTAGGTGGAAGAACTGAAGACCCAGTTTACGTACTCCTCCTTTCAGTACCGTGGTTTAAGCCAACCCAATGTGTTCTAGCACAGCACGTATGAACACCAGGGTCAAGAGGGTCAGCTAGTCGGAGAGAAAACATGACTGCTCTTGGATAAATACTGAGACTTGGTTGCCTCCGGTAGGTGCAACAGCAAAATGTTCTTCTCAAATTGTCATAGCTAAAGAGACATCAGCATCATGCCAAGGGTTATAGATTATTCTTAAACCGTGTGTGCTATATATAATCTATAGCTAAGACAGGAGCAAGGGTTTGTTATGAGCAGATTTTGGCTTCCTGAGACCCTGAGCAGAGAATTCAGCCAAGCCAGTTAGGACTTCTAAACTCCTGGACTGGAGGAAAAGGGATGGGTGTTGCTCTGAGGCAAGAGGTGTGTGGTAATTTCTTACACAGCACTTTGTCGCAACACCTTTTCAAAGTTTATAGGAAGTGACCTGCCAAGGTTACCTCGACATAAAAGTGGGACCTAGAACCCATCATCTTCTGGGAGGCAGAGCAAAGAGCAGGGGCTGGAACCCCAGCAGATGGGAGCATGTGGCTTAGAGGTGGGCAGCCCACTGTTCCCTCCCAGTCGCCCCCCCTCCCAGTATGAACAGAAACTGCCTTTGAGTTAAGCTGCTGAGACATGCAAACCATTTCCTGAGAGAGCTATAAAGAAGGCTCGCACGCACTAGGTGAAGCACAGATGATGCTCAGCATAGTTCAACAAATTTTCCAGATCTTCATTACCTATGCGGAGTCTACCTCTCTTTCTGTACCCTGCTGCTGTCAATACCAGCGAGGAACTGACTGCCCAAGCATCATTCACTGGAAGGAAAAAAAAACAAAAACTTATCTGTATATTTAAGTGCCAAGAGAATGGCAATAAAAGACGATTGAAAGCTCCACTTGACCCTTTAGTAGCCTGGTCACCTTGGACAAGTCAAGTAACTTCTTTGTGCCCATTACAACATCTCTGTGCTCCCAGCCATGTGGGAAAAACAGACACTGAACACATACTTATCCAGAGAGCTTTCGTAGAAAGCAGGGATGGAGTCAGAAAGGACTCTCTCCTCCAGTAGCTTCCTGGTTGACCTCCTGTTCCAAGACTCAAACCCATCCCAACACTCATACTTCTAAAAACCGCATCTGCTCCCTTTTTCCCTTGCCCCAATCCTCCAGTTCTTTGGCACCTCTACTAGAAAGGTATCAAAAATTTTAGCATGGATTCCAATGTCCTCCCATGCAACCTACATTGAGTGCTCACCTTCTCTGGTCCTGGGGACCAGGAGAAGACAAATAGTGCTTACTAAGAAATGTACATCTTGTTTGCTGAGGCAAAAGATGACTCTCCTGCTTGCTACTAAGGCCCCCTTTAGGAGCAATGAGGACTTGGTGTGTGTGTGTGTGCGGGGTGGGGTGTGGAGCATTACTTGGCATTATGTCAAGTAGAACTTAGTTCACATGGAATCTGGAAGACCCATTCTGGGCATTAACAGTGATATTTAATGTAAAAAAAAGAACATTTCATTGAAAGCAATTTTGTAGTATTTAGGCGAAACATCACTAGGCAAAAAAGACTCCCAGTGGGTAGTTCTCAGTTATGACTCCTTGAGAACTCCGAGAATGTCGAGTGCATGGACAGAATGCTAACACAAAGCTTGCAGAGACTATTTAGTGCGGAGGTGAAGCCTTTGGCACCCCCCACGAATACACATCAACTTTCCTGTCCTTCGGCTTCGTAGCCTTGGCGACGTGGAACACTGTGGTAGTGAGAAAGACCTTTTGATCTCCCCAGGAAGCTATCAAGGGATTTTAACACAGACCTCAGAGATGACATTCTGCTCCTCCACATGGCATGGGGATCATTTCACACCCGCTGGAGAAAACAGTGAGCCTGTTAAAAAATACATCTTTCCAGAGGAAATTGGAAATGGACTCCAAAGCTACTCTATATAGCACCCATCTACCACAGTTTTCTCGCGGGTGTCACTCACATAAACAAAAGTACAGTTTAAAGGAGAAAGAAGTAAAAGGTACTAGGACACAAAATCATCTGTATTTGACCTCCCTCCCCGATGCTATGTCCGTAGTCTTGCTAGAGAATTCCATTTTAATGTCTAGTTGTATATATACATTGTACGCATTCATTGGAGATTCCGTGAAGGTGAGGGTCTTAGCTGTATTGCTTACTGCCATATCCTCAGTACATCTCAGGAGTCTCATTAAACATGTGCTGACTAATTCAGTCATCAAATATGTACCTATTATGTATCAAGCCATGTGATGGGGCTCAGGGATGTAAAAGGGATTCACTGTCTCCGCCAGGATACTCCTTCCAGCTCCAAATTCATTCTGAATGCTTCCTTGAAATATCCAACAGGCTTTCCAAACTTGATGGGTTGTCAGGTCCAAAATAGATCCCCACCCCCTGTAGTTGCCTAACTTCCTCTTAGGCCAAATTACCCCTATATTTGCTAGAAAGGTCCCTGCTTCCAAATATATTCCAATCTCTTTAAGAACTGATGTAAGATTTTTTATTATATACATTCAAATATAGTCCTAATTTATATATCATTCAAATGAAAGATAGAAGAGAGAAAATGAAGGAAATAAACAAGAAAAGAGAGCTGCTGAAGGTACTAGGAGAGCCAGAGAAGTGGATTAGAAAGGAAGACAGGAAGGCCACCATGAGGCCAGAGGACTACTGCTAGATGACGAGGCAAGATGAGAAATAAAGAGAGCTGAAGAGAACCAGATAGCACGCACTTGTTATTACATTTAAAGAGACATATCATGTTTTTGGACTACGAAACCAAAGCATCCTCATAAAAACATTTTAGCTTTATTTAAATGCCTAGGAAATCACATGAGAGCATATTCTAGGTGCCCTGATAAAAAAGACCAGGGGAACCTGAATTAGCCTAGAGTCAGCAAAGTTACCTGCCATGCATGCTGCTCTCAACCAGAGGTATTATATAGTCTCAACAGTGATGAGAGGGCTGGGCGGTGGTGGCGCATGCCTTTAATCCCAACACTCGGGAGGCAGAGGCAGGTGGATCTTTGTGAGTTCGAGGCCAGCCAGGTCTACAGAGTGAGATCCAGGAAAGGCACAAAGCTACACAGAGAAACCCTGTCTCAAAAAACCAGGGGAAAAAAAAAAGTGATGAGAGAGTTCCATAACAAGGAAGACAGAAGGAGAAAGGATGTCAGCAAGAGAGATTAGAGAGAGCAACACAATGCCATTAATCTTCTGATAGACTCAAGCATGAGGAACAGTAGAAACACAGGGAAGAGTGGGAAAAATCACTTCCCAGCCCTTTGGCTAAGACCCAGTGTAGAAGATTCAGGGGAGCCCTTCTTCTCGAGAGTCTCAGAACTGAGATCTCAGGGCAACAGAATTAGCCAGATGTCAATAAATGGAAGTGTTCCCAGCTGCATCAGGAGGACCATCGGGCTTGGCTGTGGTAGTGCATGCCTTTAGAAACCCTGTCTCTAATTAATTGATTGATTAATTAACAGACCATGGGAAATAGAGCCAATGTGTGTTACTCATCTTAGCCTTCTTCTTGTGTTCCTCGCTAAGAGCTAACCTGCTATTTTAAATTGTATCAATTCTGTTTGGTGATTTGAAACACTGGCCAGCATCCAACTGTCCTTAAGTAGATTTTGCCCCTGCCAGTCTAATCCCAGATGACACTCATGTTCCCAGAGCAAGGTCCATTACTATTATAACAGTTGGTATTATCTACCATGGCCTCATAGTGACCCAGAAAAATAAATAATAAATAAATATAAAAATGCTGAAATTATGCCACTTGTTTATTTGGGTGTGAGATTCAGCTCTGTATATATGACCAGTGGGACCCCAGGCAGCCTCCATGTATCCACTGTATGTATATATTATGCCTGAAGAACTCATCTGAAATGATTTAGGTTTGAGGAAAAATCCTTTGCTTGTGTCTGACTAATACAAAACGAAGAGACCAGGATCTGGGGAAAAGGTCGTTTTCTGCTTTGCTCTTAATCTTCTTGCTCAAAATTTGTTAAAGATTAGTTCAACATGAAAGCAACCTCTTGTACCCTGTGTTCCCAGCCAGTTACTCCCTGTAACAGCTCAGCGAGGTGGAGGTGGCAAAGAGAAAGAATTTGATCAAGATGGGGAATAAACTAAACCCTCCCTGTAACTTAATATAGAAAATCTGAAAGGGCATTGTTGAAATTATCATCACTAAAGTATGCTCAGGAGCCAAAAGCACCATCTAAATCCTTACACCTGCTAAATCAGCCAATGGATGAGCTCAAATGCCCAGGCTTATATTGCAGAGAAGAAAATGTAAGCATTTAAATTTGGGTTACCATGTTTCACAAGATCTATCCAGGCACTAAAATCTTTATGAGCTCTACATAGTTTGTCCTCAAATATCTACTTAATGAGCCAACCAGTGAATGAAGGAAGGGAATTCAACCAGAAGAATAAGCAACATACAAATATGCTTTGAGCATGAGGCATGTCAAATTTTTCATTCAAAAAGTTGATGGGAGAGGCCTGCTATAAAACCAGCCATCCTCTCAATGAAACTCTCCCAAGAGCGATGGCTAGACACTGCACACCACTGTCTTCTTCCTTCTCTCCCATCTCCATGTTCGTAACTGTGTCTCTTCAATGTTCAAACCCCGGCTTTCTCCGATCTCTAGGCCCAGCATTTTCAAAGTTCCTAGATAGCTAAAAGCTCTTCATCCCTTTTGTGCAAGCGATACTCACACCACAAGCCAGCCATGTTTCCCTGACCCTCCACTGCACAGTTGACACAAGCTACTAAGCCTGCCCTGGATGCGGAGCACTGTGCCTGGGGGAGAGTCAGAATCAATGAGAAAGGCAGGCTCAGCCCCTGACCCGGACCGTTCCGTCTTCGTGCAGTATGGACAGCAGATATCATGACAGACACGTTTGAAAGCTCCAGAACTCTTGGCTTTAGAATTTAATCTGGTTGAGGAGAAAAGACATTTGACATTTAAAGGCAGTTGGTATTGTTGAATAGTTTGGCAATTCAAGAAGATACTCGCTGGAGGTGCCTCTGGGAATACAGTTAAAGAATGTCCAATCTGAGATGGAGCTCATACCTGACTCCCTAGATAACATCAAAAAATAAAATAAAATTGAAGTCGAATTTAGAGAGAGCTTTCTCCGGAGGCAAAACCACGGGACTTGGTGGAATTATCCAGTTCACTGATTCACAAAGTTATGAATGCATATAATTTAAAACAAGTCCCAGTTTTCTATGCGAGATGCCCAGTGGCAAAAAAGCCCATTCCATGGCTCATAGATGACTTTTTATGACGTGGAAAGTTCCACTTAAGTAAAAGAGGCTCTAACTGACCAGCGTACGAGCGCTGTTGCTTCAGGAACAGGCCCTTACCTGCACGTCACCGTCCCGGTTAGTAGACTATCCAGCAGGGTCAGTTTGCTTCCGGTGCTGACTGGTGTAGGCCTGATCCATCTGCATGGCTTACCATGCATGGCTTAGCAGAATTACTTACAAGGAAATGCTGGCTGGCTCTGTTCCACTTACTTTTTAAGCTTTATTTCTTTTAAAGGTTTTTATTTATGTTTATGTAGGGGTTTGCAAATGAATGCAGGTACCTGAGGAGGCCAGGCGCACTGGACCCCAGAAGCTGGCATTGTGACCACCCAATGTGGATTCGGGGAAGCAGAGACACAGGTCCTCTCTGAGAAGCATGCGTGCTTAACCCCTGGACCATCTCTCCAGCCCCTATTCACTATTCCTCCAGCAGGTTTGTTATTTGTTTGTTTGTTTTTAATTGATCTGCCAACATTCTGGTAGTAGAGATGAACATCTAAAACTGGTAAGCCTGTAAATCCTGACGGGAGCTGAGAAACCTCAAGCATAAGGAAAACCTCACATTAGGAAACCAAGAGTGTTATTAGCCCTGAATAGTGTTAAATTCAGTAAAAGGAAATCATGACCCAAGTCTCTAAATAGAAACACCAGTGATGTCATGTTGGGGCTTCTTAAACGAGCAATTATGCCTACTGTACTATTACTGTCCAGTTACCACGCCCCGTTCATTAGAAACTTCTGAAGAGTTCTGGAGCCTGTGATTTATAAAGCTGCTTGTAATCTCATTTGGCTGGGGGCAAATAAGCTACACACTGCCAGAAGGTGTGTTTTATCTAAGTCCAAATGTAGAATGCCTATCTGATTTTATGGCTCTCTTCGACACCACAACTCAAGTTCCAACTCGATCTCCCAAACAAGGAAGCACCAAGGAGACAGAGGAAAGCATCATTAAAGGGACTCTAATAAACCCTCATGTGGTGGTGATGAGGCATTTGCCAACCCCATCTGGCTGCACTCTGACTGATGTGGGTTTCTTGGGTTCATGACAAACTCAAGTCCAAGGGCTTATCCTCCAGCTCTACGGCGCTACAACTTCACAACTGAAGACTGACGCTACCTCAGCTTCCACATGGACCTCTTCAGGCTTCAAGGACAGGGATGCTACTTGGGTTCGGCTTTCTCCTTGACTCCCACATTTATTTTAACAGCCCTGGACATTTGACTCCTCGGTTCCTATGCTGTTAGCTACATCTTTAAGAAAAACAAACAGAAACAAATGTGTAGTAACCCATTTAAAGTTCACAACCAAATCAGGCGGTAGCTACCCGCATAGCTCCGGTTCATAAGTGAGGGAACCGGGGCTCAGAAAGTTCCTAAGAGGGAAAATCTAGACTCGCACTTGGACGGTGTGTTTCTAACAGCCTGCACTGCCTAGAGTTCCCAGATTCCATGTTCAGTCTGCAACAACAGGTACCCTACGATGCACATTATTAACGTGTAAAAAGAATGTTTTCATGAGAACTAAACTCCAGGGAAACAAAGCCAAACTTTCTTTCCTCCTTTATACTATCTGATGGTTAAAAAAAAAGAAAAGTTGGTGTTCAAAGCTCTGCAAAGCACACTGAAAAATGTCTCCACACCCCCCTGAAGTCTCTACATACCTTATTTTATCTTTGGCCAAAAGATTTATTCCCCTCTCTGAGATCACAAAGATATGATACTGATAATAAAAAATGAATCGTTATTGTAGCTCAGCGTAGAAACAGCACCCTGCAGTTCTGTTCTGACAGGAAATAACAAATCTCACTTATATGAAGCATCTCCAGGTTCCTGCTGGAGCCTTTAGTGACTTTGAGTGAGCTCCCGTGGATTTATCACTCACTCATATTCCATACTCTCGAAGACTCAATGACACCATCCAGGTGGGGATTTCTAAACATTTTTCTGCACTTTTGGTAACAAACATGAAAACTAACTCTTGGTGTCAAAATGTATATCTTTTCCTTGTGGCACGGTCCCACAGCTCACAGAAGATGCTGTCTGCTTCCCGTAGAAGTCATTCTTCAATTATTGAACCCTACTCATTTATCAAAGACCAAGATGAGCAGGGTGAACAGCATCTCTTTGCTTGAGGAGCTTAACGTCAGTGTGGGACAACAGACAATATCCAAGTAAGGGCTTAGCTAGAGGCATGCATGAGTCAAAGGAAATCTGTAGGACTGTGAGTGTGAGAGACCACAAAGTAGAGGGGAAGTCAGTTGATTGGCTCATCAAGGGAGGCCTGACTGAGGTGACGTTTAGTCGAGAAGTGGATACTGAGAAGCAAGCACACATTCCAGAAGAGGAGACAGCCAAGGCCGAGTCTTCAGACGGGATCGAGACCAAGTAAAGCCTGTCCTGAGAGCTCACCGTGTGTGTGTGTGTGTGTGTGTGTGTGTGTGTGTGTGTGTGTGTGTGTGTGGTGTGGTGTGTGTGGTGTGTGTGTGTGTGGTGTGTGTGTGTGGTGTGTGTGGTGTGTGTCTGTGTATGGAGTGTGGTGTGTCTGTGTGTGTATATGTGTGGTGTGTGTGTGTCTCTGTGTGTGTGTGTGGTGTGTGTCTGTGTGTGGTATGTGGTGTGTGTGTGGTGTGTGTGTCTGTCTGTGTGTGTGTGGTATGTGTCTGTGTGTGGTATGTGGTGTGTCTGTATGGTGTGTGTGTCTGTGTGTGTGTATGTGTGGTGTGTGTGTATATGTCTGTGTGTGTGGTGTGTGTCTGTGTGTGGAGTGTGGTGTGTCTGTGTGTGTATATGTGGTGTGTGTGTGTGTCTGTGTGTGTGTGGTGTGTATGTCTGTGTGTGTGTGGTGTGTGTCTGTGTGTGGAGTGTGGTGTGTCTGTGTGTGTATATGTGGTGTGTGTGTGTGTCTGTGTGTGTGTGTCTGTGTGTGTGTGGTGTGTGTCTGTGTGTGGTATGTGGTGTGTCTGTGTGTCTGTGTGGTGTGTGTGTCTGTGTGTGGTGTGTGTGTGGTATGTGGTGTCTGTGTGTCTGTGTGTGTGTCTGTGTGGTGTGTGTGTATGTGTATATGTGTGGTGTGTGTGTGGTTTGGTATGTGTGTGTGTCTCTGTGTATGTGTGGTGTGTGGTGCATCTGTGTGTGTGGTGTGTGTATGTGTGTGTGTGTCTGTGTGTGTGTGTGTGGTGTGTGTGTGTGTGTGTGGTGTGGTATGTGTGTGTGTGTCTGTGTGGGTGTGTGGTGTGTGGTATGTCTATGTGAGTGTGTGTGTGTGTGTGTGTATGTGTGTGTGTGTGTTGTGTGTGTGTGTGTGTGTGTGTGTGTGTGTGTATGTGTGTGTGCCTCAAGCCCTCAGAAGCTCCATGCCCAACTCCTGTCAGCCTTAATGACATCTACAGACTTGTGTCTAGCTCCCCTGCTGTGATAGCGACTGGTTCTCAGAGCTGCACCTTCTGGACCCAGGATATCCGGGCAGGCAAACAGTAGTCGCCCAGGAACACCTATTGATGATTAACACCAAGAGAGCAAGGAGACGGACTTCACAAGTCAGTCAGCTGGGACACTTACTGTCGGGTCTGCCGGAGACCCAGGACCGCTGCTGAGGAGCCGGGCCATTCTTTCCTCACTGCTGGACCTTCTTCCCCAGTCTCTTGTCGGTCCCCAGGGACCCGACAGCTGTGCTGAGTGATAGCCGTTCTTAATCTGTTGTGAAGATCTGATTTCACCTCCCACAAGCTGTCCTCTGACCTCTACACACACACACAAATAAACAACTGTAGGAAAGTAAATTAAAATGTTAATATAAAGGCAAAACTGAGAGGATAAAACTATTTATAATATTACCCAAATAATTAGTCCTTAACAAGTCAAAATTTGCCATTTCTGCAACTAATTAATGCTTACCAGTGCATTAGTTCATTAGAAGAAAACAACCAAAGCGTGTTGTCTCAGTTCTGAAGGCTAGAAGTTCGGGGTCAACCTGTCGGTAGAGCTGGGGTCTCTTTGCTGGGCTCACACGTCTAAGCATGCGCCCCTGTTCCTACGTTTCCCTTTTCATGAGGATGTAGTCCTACTAGATTGAAATCACTCTAGTAACTTCAGTTGAACTAACTTAACTACATAAAAACACCTTGAAATCAGGTCAGAGAATTGGGACATGAGTTGGGTGGAAAGGACACACAGTTCAAACAAGAGCGACAGAAAGGGAAAACAGGAGCCATTCTGAGAAAATAAATCCATGATAATTCAGGAATGAATGGACGCAGGATGAGCAGACAAGGACACTGAAATGGCTGTCAAGACCCTCCCCCTCGTGCTCAAAGTTAAAGGAAAGTGGTGGGGTTGATGCTAAAGAGTAACCAGGAAGGTGCAAACGGGGCCCGGCGAAGCTTTTAGAGGTTCATATCTCTGAATGTTTTCATAAATTCGGGGAAGAAACACTGGGGAACTAAACAGAGCACAGGCCAGCTGTGGGGCAGTGCCCCTCACCCTCACCCCTGTGCAGACAGAGTCCCAAAAGAGGGGTGAGGGGCAACACTTACCTGAAAAATAATGGCTGAACACATCCAATTTTTTAACCAACTAAACCTTTAGTATCGTGAAGCTTCAGCAATTCCCAAAACAGAAACCCAAATACCACTGCACCAAGTATCACTACTCAAATATCCAAACTACCTCAAATTGGTGATAAGCAGAGAGCCAGGAGGCCACAGATAAAGCCTTGGAAGAACAAAGGTAAGAGTGGCAGATGATATCTGATCAACAAGGAAACCAAGACACAATAGAGCACTGAAACATAAAAGAATCTGTCAACCTAAATTACATGCTCAGTAAGTATAGCTTTCAAATATAAAGGTTAAATGAAGACAAACAAGTTGAAACCGTTCATCAACAGTAAAACTTTCCAACGGGAAACCTTGAGGGACGTTCTTCAGGCAGACGTGATAGCAAATAAAATCTAGATCTACCAAAGGAGCAAGGAGCACAAACCGTGGTAATTGTGTGAGTTCTGGGAGAGATCGTGTTCTTTCTTCTCACCCCACACCACTCAGTCCCTCACTCACGTACAGATGCTTGCGCTAGCTTCTACACTTTCAATGTGTACATGCAGCAGTATTAAATTCCTCCCACAGTCGTTGAACACATGATCATTGGTACTGCACTACACCGGAGACCCTGGGAATACAGCAGCCAGAGCACATGGGCCTCCCTGCAGATCTTAGTAAGCACACGTAGAAGCTCGTGTGTGCCCACTGCCAAGGCCACCAGTGCCTGAAGTGTCTGATCTGATCATTATCTCCAGACCACACAGGCTGCAATTCTACTGTTTTAATTATCTTCACGATACAGTCGTCTGATAGAATAATCCAATTAATAAAGGCCTCACTTTCATAAGCCTAGATCCTAATGTACTCCAAACAAAAGCACTCCACTGTACTCTGTACTCGGCTCTTGATCAGGCTTCCTAAGCAGGGCAGGAAGACGGTAGGAAGGGTCAAAGTGGCCCTTAGCACAGAAATAGGATCGTCCGGTGTTGCTGTTTTAATGTAATCTGTGCCTTTGATGAGAGTGTGAAGGTGTGTGTCATAGAAAGACACACAGTAACACGACAAAAATGGGGGAAAGTGGACCTAGAACATGGGCATCAGGCAGCTTGGGTTTTCTGGTTTAAAAAGAGGCACACACCTTTAGTCCTAGCACTCGGGAGGCAGAGGCAGGCGAGTCTCTGTGAGTTGGAGGCCAGCCTGGGCTACAGAGTGAGATCCAGGACAGGCACCAAAACTACACAGAGAAACCCTGTCTCATAAAAAAAAAAAAAAAAAGAGGAAACAGGAACATGCTTCTGTGGATGAAAACAAAGGCATCTTCAACCCAATGAGGAGGCTGAAATAACTTGCTTTGGAGACAGTAGGAAAGCAGACCAGCAAGCCAGCTGGAGAAATTTCCCCGACACGCCCTATCTCCAGTAAGTCACACTCTTATTATGACTTCTCCCCACCCTCAAGTACAGAGGCCGGGCTCCCCACCCTGTGCTCATCAACAGTCACAAGGTGTTCCAGACGGCAGGCTTTATCTCCCTAAATGTATTCTCATTCCACCTGGGAAGAAATTAGAACTGCTGTTTCTATTGCACATTCCCCTTAAACAGAAAACAAAGAGATAAAGGGTTTTTAAAAAAGAAGAAACGAGGGAGAGAACAGAGGCAGGAAGGAGGAGGTACTCCCAGAACAGAAGGAAGATGGACTCCAGGGCGATCCCCAGGAAACAGGCTCTGCAGACAGCTTACTCTTGGTTGCTCTATTGAACTTGGTGCATCCTGCTGCCTGTAGCAGACACCTGGTGGAGGACTCAATGCAAGGAATCCTCTGTTATGCTTGATCTGAATCATCACAGAGAAATGACCTCACTTATGGCTGTATCACTTACTGATGAGAAATTAAATGAAGGAAATAAGTATAATACTTCCCAGAGCATCTGTCCTCGATAGGGACAAAGCCAAAAGTAACTGTTAATCTCTCTTCATAATGCACTTTACCCTTTAATCCAAACCCAGATGTTTCCCTGTGAGGACAGCATCTAAGACAAGAAGTAAGGAACATTGGAAGAGTTTAAGAACACGTAGTACCCAGATTCCCTTGAACTCTATACTGCCATGGTGGAGGAAAAGATAATTCCATCTACTCAAGTACAATACCTTCTAGAAACAGCTCTTTCCACTTGCTGGTATTTTAACCTCAGCAGCTTTGAAGCTCTCATTATACCCAAGACGAGAGCAAAAGCCCTCAGGTGACTGGTTTTTGTTGGTTTGGTTTGGTTTGGTTTTTTGGTTTGGTTTTTTGGTTTTTCAAGACGGGGTTTCTCTGTGTAGCCTGGCTGTCCTGGAACTGACCCTGTAAGACGAGGCTGGTCTCAAACTCACAGAGATTCACCTGCCTCTGCCTCCCAGGGTGCTGGGATTAAAGGCGTGGACTACCATGGCCTGGCTTGTTTTGTTTTTAAATTTCTATCCCTTGTAGGTTCTTAGAGGGAACAACTTTGCCACATTTAACTTTAAACGCTACCTAAGTCCAAACCTAGTGCCGTTTCCTGAGTGTATAATAAAGACACATTCAGCAGGCTGCGGAGATGGCTCAGCGGTTAACAGCCAGTGCTGTTCTTCCAGAGGACCCGGTTCAGGTGCTACCCTACTGGACAGCCCTCTACCACCGATACTCCACGGCCTCTGACTCCTCAGGCACCAGCACTCACTTGCACACACCTCCACACAAACACAGACTAGCAGGTATAATTAAAGAAAAATACTTGTACAATTAGTGTACAATTAATAAATTAATAAAATTCTCATTGTCTTTCAGTCCGAAATTTATTCCCACCCGTTTCTTGACTTTCCTTGTACCACAGAATCCACTGGCTATCTACAGACTTTAGTAAACAAACATAAGTTCACACGATATGATGTCAGAAACCCTGAGTTAAGAGCTATGGAGTCTAATATGGTGCTTTTTTTTTTTTAGCTGTAAAAGAAACTTTGGTAAGTCACATGACTGTTGCTCCCCACTTTCTGCCTCTGTAAGATGGGGGATGTCTGCCCTGCCATTAAAAACAAGGGAAGGAAGAGGCATTGAATAGATGCTTGACGTGTGCGCACGTGAGTCACTTTACAAGATTATCCTGGTACCTCGGTCTCATTTCCACATAGACGAAGACACCGACCTGGTAAACTAACTGGCTTGGAAACATTCTGAACAAAGAACTCAACACTGAAGAAAGACCCCTGAGCTGTGGCCCTGCTGTCAGGGATGGTTGCTGAGACACAGGCATGCTCTAGCCAGAGGCTTGCTGTTTACGAGAGGCTGCAAGCCTAAACAAATACATCTGAGTTTGTGTCAAGACTCTTCCCACCTCTGCGGCTTCTGATGAGCCCGCACAAAACAGAGCCTGGGAAAGTATCTCACGGGGTCAAAAGAGAAAGACATTTTTACCTTACTTTTATTTATTTATTTAAATTTTATTTCATTTCTTATTGTTATGATAAGTTTTTTTGAGACAGGGTTTCATGTAGCCCAGGCTAGCTTCAAGCTCGCTATGTACTGAAGACAGCCTTGACCTCTGGTCTTCAGCCTCCACCTCCCAAGTACAGAGGTTATAGGGATGGGTCCCCCACACCATTGGAAACAGAGTTTCAATGAATAACTCTTGTTGTCTGTCTCTCATGGAGCTGAGAACCACATTGAAACTATCAATGGACTGCACTCGTCTGAAACATTCGCTCACAGGCAACAATGTATTCTACTGAAACCAAGGCAAAGCTGATAGTACTGATTTGGTCTAATCATCAATTGTATTGATGAAGACAAAGCGCTGTCTGTGGCCCATGATCATCACAGTGTTATCTATTGTGTGGTATTTTGATTGTGTTCTGACGAATAAAGCTTGCTTGGAGTCAGAGGGCAGAGCTAGCCTCTAGCTGACCAAAATTAACCATAGAGGTTTGGAGGACTGTAGACAGAGAGGAGACAGGAAGTAGTAAGGCGGGACTGAGAGAGGATCTCAGCCCTTTTTGGATGGAGGAACAGAAGAAGTAGGAGGCGACTGGTAGCTGGCTGCTCCGTGCTTCTCTGATCTTTCACGTTCTTCCCCCATATCTGACTCCCGATTTTTCATTGATAAAGATTTACTAGATTAATGCTTCAGTTATCCACGTCAGAGGCTGAGATCCTAAATGCTGTGTAAAATAATCAGTTTTGTGGTAGGAAACACTGTGTTGTTCATATTCGAGCTTTGACTGCATATCTTTCTATAATTTATTAGTTAAGCAACACTCAAAATTTAATAATGGTTCTCCTTAACTGAAACAGTAATACTACCTTTTATTCACAAAAATCTTCCCTCCACATGTTTAAAGACTGGAAATACACATGAAAGCAAGACTTCAAAATACCTGAAGGACCTTCAAGAGAAAGTCAACCCAAAGATGTGGGTGTCTTCGCTATCACAGAGCAAAGAGTCACAAAGGGGGGGCTTTTGTGTTTGTGCTCTTTTGATACTTCACTTTTGTATTATTCCGGGTATTTTTTTCAGTGCACATTTTTAACTCTTTTTAATGTTTAAGATTATAATATAATCACATCATTTCCCCCTTCCCTTTCCTCCCTTCAAATCCTCCCATATCCCACTCCTTGCTCTTTCAAATCCATAGCCTCTCTTTTCATTAATTGTTATTGCATGCCTGTGGTGTATTTAACAATAAAATCTTATGAATTATTCCTAAATGCAACCTGCTCAGTCCATATAATGTTACTTGTATGTATGTTTTCAAGACCGACCATTTGGTGTTGGATAACCAATTGGTGTGCTCTTCCCTGGGGAAGACAGTTTCCCTCACTCCCAGCTTTCCTCAGTTGCTTATAGTTCTGTGGGGGAGGGAGGGAGGGGCTCTTTTTAATTGTAATGGGGTTATAGGTCAGGGTTCTCTAGAGGAACAGAGAGCGGGAGAGACAGAGAAAGAAAGAGAAGAAATAATCAAATCAGCTTACATTAAAATAATAACAGTTATCTCACACCCAAGAGACTAAGAACCCAGTACTCAGTCCTTGAAGCTGGGTGCCCCGACATTGCATTACTCCACAGTGGCTGTCTCATGCAGGAAAGACTGACAGCTGGTAGTTTCTTAGTCCGTGTGACGGGCTGTCTCAGCAGTCCCAATCTGGCTCTGAAAACCCGGGAGTTTCCTGGAGGGCCCTTAGTCCTTAGTCACCAAAAGGAAGTCTGAGCACGCTGGTTCTGCTATCACCGAAGGAAACCACAGCAGCGGTAACAGGGTAAATCAACTTGGCCACACCAGCAGAAATGAAATCATCTTCCTTCTGCTGTGTGCTTTCTTATTTGGACAGCTACCTAAAGCTTCTCTACACACACACACACACACACACACACCACCACCACCACCACCACCACCACCCCCACACACACATACTTTAGGTGGATTAGGACAATTCTTTGGGTGAAGGCTTCCTACTTGGGTTAGTCTAATCTGTTCAAGTTGATACTAAAAGCAACCATCATAAGGATATTTCCATAATTTCAAATTAACTCCTCACAAGATGCATAGTATGGACAGAATTATGCCCTGCCAAGAAAAAACAAAAACAAAAACAAAAACAAAACAAAAACCTCTTAGATTGAAACCTTTCCTCCCAATCCACTAGTGTGGAGATGGAGCCCTGGAGATGGAATTAATGCCCTAGTAAGGGGAGCTCTCGGAGCCTGTGTCCCTTCTCTCCACCGTGTGAGGACAGGGCAAGAGAGCAACTCATTATCTTCTCACAAGAGCAAAGCCTTTACCAGGTTAAGCTCTCCAGGACCTTGCTGGGTTTTTAATCATCAATTTCCAGCCTAGAACTGAGAGCAGGCGGGTTGGGTTCTGATTTTTAAACCACCTATTCTGCGGGTATGATATGATAACCCAAGTGACAAAGACAAAACAAAAATGTACTAAGTTGACACGGGATAACCCTGAAAGACACCACCTTCGAGAAGTCATCAACTTAACATCGCCAGCAAAAAGGGATTCTCAGCAGCACGCTCGTCCTGACATGCCTGGAAAGAGCACAGAGTGACTTCCTTGACCTCCTTCATCCCTCCATCACAAATCACAGCCTCTAACCTTGAGAAAACATGTGACAGCCTAGGCTGAGAGATAGTTTACAAAATATCTAATGAATGCTTTTCAAACATACTGAGGTCATGAAAGACAAAACAAAGTGCTAAACTGGGACAACCAAGAAACATTTGAAAGACATATCAGGTCATTCAACTGCATCAATGTCAATATCTGAATTTTGATCACTGTACTGCATTTACAAAAGGTGACATTTAAGGAAACCTCATGAAGGATAAGTAAGAATTCTCCCTGCCAGTTTATAACTTTTCATAATTGGGAGATTATCACATTGCTCTGTGTGTGTGTGTGTGTGTGTGTGTGTGTGTGTGTGTGTGTGTGCATGTATGGGAGCATATGTGCCACTACAGTGTGTGGAGGTCAGAGGACAACTTGGGGAAGTTATAGTTCTCTTTTTCTATCTTCCATATGGATCCCAGAAATTGGACCAAGTCATCAGGCATGGTGGCAGGTGCCTTTGCCCCCTGAGCTATCTCACTGGACCAAAAAATAATAATTTTTAATTAAAAATTCAAAGGACAATATTCTGAACACAGTACTCTTTCACACTCAGATATCTTCTGTTTCTTACCAGATAATTACAATCTCAGTCGAAAATTCTAAAACACCCATCTTCTCTGGGAATTAAAACACTAGCCTATTCTGTGGTACACAAATCAACTACTTGAAAGATCTACACCCTAAAAAGTGTGCAAGAGTTTAGAACAACATGGTGGTTTGAAAGATCTCAGTCAACTGTGTGTGGTTTTCACCAGTCGGAATCCTCTGCCTGTCATAGAGTAAAAATGGCAGGATGCATCTCCTTAGATACAGCCCTGCTCTTCCTCCATTTACTCCTTTAACCAACCTTATCAAGCTCTCAAACAAGGAATCCCGATCCTCACCTCCACGCTTAATTTAAAAAGAGAGAGGTTTTAAACCATCCCAGCCACCTGATCCTCCCTGCCAGTCTCTCCAGGAGTCACACTTAGAGATGTAAGTGAAGATACTCACTCAACCCCTAGTTCTAGTTCCTGAAATTGTCTTCTCCTGGCTCACTGCTGTCTGCATCTCCACCTCTTTCCACTCTCCCCACCAGGTGGTCATCTCATTCTGTCTGCAGTTGAGAAGGAGTGACTGGTTAAAATTAATCTAGGGGCTGAAGAGATGGCTCATTGGTTAAGAGCACTGGCTGCTCTTGCAGAGAACCCAGGTCTTGTGGGATGTCTTTCTGTACTTGTGAATATGTGCTGCTCTGATTGGTTGATAAATAAAGCTGCATTGGCCTATGGCAGGGCAGGATAAGGTTAGGCGTTACAAACAGGAGACAAGATGAAGAAGGGTAGAGTCGGGGGAGATGCCAGCCTGTTGCTCAAGGAGCAACAAGATGCCAGCAGACTGGTAACACCATGGCCATGTGGCAACATATAGATTAACAGAAATGGGTTGAGTTAAGTTATAAGAGCTAGCTAGCAAGAAGCCTGACCCATGGGCCATACAGTTTATAAATAATATAAGCCTTTGTGTGTTTACTTGGGACAAAGTAGTTGCAGGATGTGGGTAGGAGAGATTTGTCCTGACTGCAGAGCCAGGCAGGACTGGAGAAACTTATGGCTACACCCAGGTTTGATTCCCAGCACCCGAGTGGCTGCTCACAACCATCTAAAACTCCAGTTCTAGGGGATCCAGTGCCCTCCAAAGCCACAGACCTACATTTCGGCAAAACACCCATTCACATAAAATATCATAGTGATAATAAGGCAGTGAAGGGTAAGCTCTGCTCTCAGCTACTGCTCTGACCTCTTGGGCCTTTAACTCTGCAATTGGCTCTGTGTTTCTTATTTAATAAGACTGTTCATCTACATTCTACAGTCATCACCTAAGCATCAACCAATGCTTATTTCAGTACTAATGCCAACATCCGTGTGACATATGGAGGTGTGAACAATGCAAGACAAACTGTTGTGCTGTCCTTAAACTCTTTGAGGGAAACGAAAATTAGGGGTTAACAGGTTAAGTGCTGTGTGATGGCCTCCATAGGAGAGCCTGGGAGCAGCCGCCAGTCCTGGTTAGAGGGGCTGGTTGCTCTCGAGCTGTTCTAGAGAGGCTTCCATGCTCTGGCTTCTCTACACGCCAGGCCAGCAAGGTGACTCACCCCTCACCTCTTGTCAGACCGCCTGAGTTCAAGCCCCTGCTCCAACATTTACCATTTGTGTGAAATGCTTTACACGGATATAATCATGAGGGGGTGAGTGAAAAAAAAAAAAACACGTGTCTTATGAGTTAACGTCACAGGACTACAGTTCTCATTTACTCCACCGAACATTCGCCTTCATGTCCTGTATTCTGTCGATGTGGTTAATGTTCATAATCAGCAGGCAAATGCAGGACATTATCCTCAATGACCTGGGTGGGTCGAACCCAAGTAACCCAAAGGCCTTAAGAGCCAAATTGAGTTATCTCAGAGGAAGAAGAAATTCCACCTGTGGCCAGGAGCTTCCGTTCATGTCAGACTATTTTAGCCCAGCCCGCCTAACAGCCTACCCTATGGACCGCCACAGCCACCTACACAGACTCCTGACAGCTGGCCTCTTAATGATAGAGCTCCCCTTGGGGACACTGACACGGAATGAGGGCTCAGAGTTGTTGCTGCTTTTTCTGTGGATGACGTGGGGGGGGGGCACTATCATGGCGATGGTACTGCAGTGCTTAACACAGAGTTCTGAAATTTCCCTGTGCTGTCTCAATCCCCATGTTCTGTCCCACTGACACCAGCCAGGACATTCTTTCTTAGCAAATCACAGTGGCTCAAGTTGGACTTTAAAAAAAAAAAAAAAAAAAAAAAAAGCCACTAAAAATACGCTATGTAGACAAAACAAAGCTACCTGATACAGTTCCTGCAGCCTAATAACTAATGCACTCCCTGTGAAAACACTTCAACCCTGGGGTCCTGTTTGCTTTGCTTTTGAGGCAGACAATCACCATGTAGCCCACACTGACCTTCAAATTTGTGATCCTCCAGCTGCCCAGCTGCTAGGATTACAGGTTACACCACCGTGCCCTGCTAGAAATACATCGTTTAGATGATTACTAGCCTAAGAAACCTCCTTATCCTTTGGCTATTTAGTTAAAATCCATATGTAGGTTTTATTGCTATCTTAATTGTACGTGTTTATTAGGTACATTATGATAATCCAATAGAAGCAGACAAGGTGTAGTTGACCAAATCAGGCTGACAAACACATCTTTAAAAATGTTTTTGATTAACATAGACTACTGCGCATATTTATGAGGTACATTTTCGGGTTGGTTTGTTTAAAGCCTAAAGATCACACTGCCTTTCCGTTCGCCATGTTGCATTCAGCGCTCTTCCAAACATGTTAGTTTTCCCATTTTCCTTCTTCCGCTGCACGTGTGTAAGGCTGATTTGCACTGTATGTGAGTGGTATGTCTGTGTAGAGGTGTGTGCATGCGTGTGTTTGTCCGCTGAGGTCAGAGGCATCAGATTACCCTGAAACTGTCACTGCTGGTGGTTGTGAGGCACCCGTCTGTCCTGGGTGCTAGGAATCAGATTTGGGTCCTCTTGGAGAGTCGTACGTGCTCTGCACTGCTAAGCCATCTCTCCAGGCCCATTCTTTAAAGAATTCTTTAAACCCAGTGAAGACATCTGCTTGATCCACTTGTGCCTCTGCTAAGAGCTATTTTTAATGTTTTATGTATACGGGTGTTTTTGCCTACATGTGTTCTCTCTGCACCATATGCATGGCGGGTGCCAGCAGGGGCTGGAAGAGGGCACTGGGTCTATTGGGACTAGTGTTACGGAGGGTTGCGAGATGCCACGTGGGTGCTGTGAATCAAACTCAGGTCCTCTGGAAGGGCAGCCAGTAGCAGCTACCTCCCCGGCCTCCCCATCTACTAAGAGCTGTTTACATCCGTGACTGCCTCAAGTTTGCAGCAGAAGCCAACCAAATAAAGGGTTAGGCCTAATGGCATCACGTTTTCCACCCCTCTGGAATATCCCATGAAAATCTGAACTGTGTTACAGAATACTTTTCACTTTTTCTTTCTAGCAGCCGCCACCCGTCCACAGCTGTTTTGTCTTTTGAAAATGCGTCTTACTTCTTTGTCTGAAACGCATGTATCTAGCACCCACTCTAAGCAGAAACACTGTGTCACGCTTCCTGTTCTCATGGTGTGACCTGAAAGGAGAGAGAAACGCTAATAACTGCCACTGGGAAGGTGACCGCTGCCATCAGAGCGTTCAAACACCATGCTTCCATGATTCTGTGGTGAGGAGGTCTCCTCTGGTTGGCATGAGTAAACCGAGAGAATCCTAAGCCAGAGGTAACCTCTGAGACGTTTCTTAAAGAATGCCTAGAATTTAACAAGCTGGGCGGGACCATTCCAGAGGATGGAATCCACTTGTGAGCCTTGGAAGTGACTCACTCTAAATGAAGAAAATAAGAGCCAGACAGGCCTTGCCTGAGCACACGTGGCTGGTTACAGGAAGGACTTCCACAGAAGCCATGCTAGCTGACACAGCACTGCTTGCCTATGGCTGCTGCATTTCTTCTAGATACATGATGGACAAGATTTGAACTGCTAGACCTTCCAGCAACAACCACCAAGGCTAAGCTTGCTTTAAGTATATTCCTTAACTCCACACCCTCAGAAGCCCAAGACCCAGACTTCATCCTCTCTCTGCCTCCAGCCTGGAACCCATGCTCCTCATCAACCCCACTCCATCTGTACCCTCCTTCGCTGGGCTGTCTGGAACTGGCAGTCTGTCTTCACCTTTTCCAAGTGATGCCCCCATCTTCTCTCCTCCACTGGTACTTTGGCTTCTCTGAAGTGCAAGCTTCACTTTCCCCTTTTTTTGGGGTCTCCATTTATCCAAGGGCACTCACCTCTAAAAATGCGGATCCTGAGGTCACGTGCGAGGTTCATTCCCAGTCCCCTGCACCCTCCACAGAGCTTTGTGCACAGGAGGAGCCACAGACTTGCCCAGAGGCCTCCTCACACCCCACTCTGAAGCTCTGGAAGACCCCACCCTGGCTCCTACTTCCTGCCATGGAAAGAATGGCCTCTTTTCACAACCACCTCTCATTGGCACAGCTCTCCTTACCCCGTAAGTTTCATCTTATGCTACTATGTACATGTCTTTTGCATAAGCTACTTTCCCCCCTCACCCTCAACCCAGAGTAACTGACTCCTCCTGTACAGCCTCAGGACAAACTCGCAGAAAATGGACTGTGACACAAACCAGTTTACTTTTCCAAATAGACAAAACAGAAGAGTTTGGTTTGACCATAATAAGTACTTTATAGTTGGGCATATAAATAGCACCAAAAGTCATTATTGCTTTTCTCTTGTTTTCAGTCTATTATTATGTCATATTTCAAACAAAAACTAGTTTCCATGGGATGGGAAAACAGATTAGGTCAAACAATGAAGAAAGGGAGTAGTTAGTGTCGGCCAGGTTTGGATTTGAAATATCACATAGTTTTCCAAAGATGCTGATGTTCATTGACTGTTTACTGTTTTTGATCTTGAACATGAAATTCAAACTTCTAAGGAAACAAAACTATGTAACTCTAAACAAAACAAATAATGCGAAGGTCCTTCCGTGATTGATTTTTTTCAACACTTTCTAAACTCCAGTAATGTTTTTCTTTCTCTAGCCATTCCTATATAAGTTAGAGCTGGTGTGGTGGCCTATACCTACAGTTGCAGCTACTGGGATGCAGAGCTAGAAAGCAGGGTCAGTTGAGTCCAAAGGGAGCAGGCTAGCCTAGGCCACACAGCAAGGTCCTTTCTTTAAAAAGTAAAATAAACAATGTTTTTTAAAAGTCAAATTCTGACTTCTCAGGCAGACTGAGAAAGGAATGAAAGTAACTGAGGTAATGTAGGAAGAAAAGCCCTGGCTGATGTTCTCAGGGAAGCCTCGCTGGCAACTGGCGTACCTGTCAGTAACACTGTACTTCTTTTTGAGTTATGAATTATTTTTTATGACCTTCAGTAAAACCCAGACATTGCCTCATACTGTCTCATGCAAGAAGTATGTGATGCAAGGAATTCTAGTGAAATCTGTTTCCCTCCATTAGGGTGGAAGGTGTGTTAAAAAGCTGGAGTGATATAATTAAATGGTTATATCACTCCAAAGCCTGTGGCTAGTAGATGTTTGTTCATGTTTATTAGAAGTTGTGAGACTCCATGAGAAAGATGTGCTGGGCAGCCAGATTCCAGTCTCACTGGCCATCATGAAGCTAGATATACACAAGAGACCCAACAGTTTGGTCTAACTTTGGATGCCTTAAAAGATCAAGGGAGGGAGACATTTGTTATCTGATATCATACCCACTAGGTATTTTATTTTTACAGTTAAGATACACTCTTGAGCCAGTGAGTCGTTCACTTAGCCAGTGATCCATTCTAAAGGCAGGAATGATCCTGGTGGCGGACTTCTACCTCTGTCTCGATTCCACATCATACCAACTTTGGGGCATTAGGAAATCTGATTCATCTTCTGAGAATCAGGCACTAATTGTAGAAACCCTGTAATTTGATTGGATGACGTGTGGACATGTACAGTCCCTGGCTTCCTTCTTCGCTGTTGTTCGCTTTTGCTTGTGTGGTATGGTTTGGCTCGGCTTTGGTTTGGGGTGTTTTGAGACATGGTCTGAGCTGGAACTCGTGGTTTTCCTGTCTCACCAGGATGGCAGGTGTCTGCCACCAAGCCCAGCTCATGGTCTGGCTTCTAAGAAATGTCACTTCTCCTTCTCTAAACAACGTCGACATCACTGGGAGAGTCCACCTACACCCAATGGGCAACTGAGTCACTTAGGCTGAGGCTTCTCAACCTGTGGGTCGCGACTCCTGTGGGATCAAACATCCGTTTTACAGGTGTCAAATGACAAATTTCTCCTGGCTTTATTGGTAAGAACAGGCTAAAACCAGTCCAAACAATCTTGTGTTTCCAACCCTGTCCTCTGCCTGGAGTAGTCTCCAGCATGGCTGCCCGAATTGATAGGGTGGGAAAGGATTAGGGAAGAAAGCAATAAAGCAAGATGCCCGCCCTCTTAGGTCATACACAAAAATCTATTTTAGGTGAACTACACATAAAATTACACAAAACTGCTGGGAGACAGTTCAGGTGAGAATGTTTATCATTTTGTAGCTGACTAAGTTATATCCATACGACAATACTGTATGCAGCCATCAAGATGATGTTTGGAAAAGCAGTGCATGATGAAACATGCCAATATTCCTATTGGGGCAAGTGGACTGAGAATTTGGAGCCAGCCTGGACTGCATAGTGAGACTCTGTCTCAAAAATTAAAAAAAGGATTCTGTGGAATATTTTATGATACAGAAATACATTGATTGCTGAGCGGAAAGGAGTTGTAAATGGGCTGTAAACTGGTGGTAGCATAGTTCTAAAGGGCCCAGAAGACCAAAGGGAAGGGGAGGGGAGGGGAAGGGAGGGGAAGGGAGGGAAGGGAGGGGAGGGGAGGGGAGGGGGAGGGAACAGGAAAGGGGCGGGCACTTGCATATTCTATTAGTGGTACTTCACTCTGAAAAAAAATAGAAATTTGGGTAATTTTTTAAATTTTACTTTGCTTTTAAAAAAATCTGTGTTTCTTACAGCGTATATGGATAGTTGATCATTTTGAAGCTATTTTTATTTAGTTAGTTAGTTTGGGGGGTGTGCACGCCACAGTGCATGTACAGGTCGCAGGACAATTCTTCAGCAGGTCAAACTCAAGTCATGAGGCTGGGGGCAAGCCCCTGCACCTGCTAAGGCATCTTGCTGGCCATGGAAGCTATAGTTAAAAGATATTGTCCAAATATCTGTGTCAACTAAAAATAATAGAGGGAGAAACTTAGAAGCTATAACAGGTAAACTAGTCCCTATCAAATGTTTAGAGTCAGTTTTTAAACATCTTTTGCTTAAAATAGCCAGTGTATGGTAATAATCATGTAACGGTAAAATATCACGTAGCAAATAAACCAATGTGAAGCAGTGATTGGTTCATCGCTGCTGTTATTGGCAGAATCCCCAACTTGGTGACGAAAGGCTGCTTGGCCACGTGTTGACACACTTCCACAAAGCACACTGTTTCTGTGGGTAAGACAGCAAAAGGAGCCCGAGTGGATCGTACATCTGCTGAGCAATCTCCTTAGCAGCCTTAAGGCCAGCCCCGGGGCCAGCACTGAAGGGCTGCCTAAGCAAGTACAACAGAATTCCCCTGCCTCTCAGTATTCTCTACTTTAAATGTGTGTGTGTGTGTGTGTGTGTGTGTGTGTATCCACATATATATACAGACAGACACAAAGACATAACTTTATAGAGAGATAATAGAAAAAACAAACAAAACCCGAAACAATCAAGAGCCCAGAGTATCGTGACAAGTTAGAATTCAGGATAAAAACCAGCGCAGGAAAGGGGTAAGGAGTCCAATTTTCTCACTGGGTAATCCCTGGTAAGGAGTTGCAACCGCTCTTGGAGTCTTGAGAGGAACTATGGGGGTGCTGTGGGCCCCGGGGTAAATAGACCTACAAGCAAAGGTTTTTCCTTTCATTCATCTGCTTAACCATGACTGGGAGTTTCCTTTGTGCCCAAGGGGAAGCGTGCTGAGGTGATTCAGGGGTTCTGGAGTTCCAGTCACATGACATCTGATAGCTGAGGGTAAAGGAAGGTACGTATTATTGACCCCTGCTCTTCAAAGTGACACTCACCAAAGACAGGCAAGGCTACTTTCCTAAGGTCAAAAAGCTAGTGAGCGACCAGCTGGAACCCTAGCCCAGGCAGCCTGTTTGTGGTGTGGGTACCCCGAGAGGCACCCCACATTTGACCCCTCAGAATCCACAGAAAGGTGAAAAGAAAGAGCTGACTCCACAAAGTTGTCCTCTGAACTCCATATTTGCTGTGACACACATGTGCGTGCACACACATACACACACTCAAGTGCATGCACATACACTTGTGCATAATAATAATAATAACAATAGTAATAATACTAGATATTTTGTTAAGAAAAGAAATTCATGTTTCTTTTGTGCAAAAATTGTTTGCAATTGTGCAGTTTCCTGAAGCACCATGGAGAGGTTTAAGAGGCCCCAGGGTCAGGGGAAAGCTGGATTCAGCCACTTCAGTCTAACAAACTAACAGAGGAGTTAGCCACCTTCCCTGGCAGGAAAAGCTACAGCAGGAGCCATGTTAGACCACATGGGGAAATTCCAGATGTAGACACCCTCCAGGAACACTTGAACCAGTGCCACGGCCACACCAAACCAATATCTGGAGATCTGTAGACAAATGCTTGGCCACATCTCCCAGCTGGAAGCAAGGATCAGTGTGAAGGGCCATCCCTTAGGAGCTCAAGCCATCGACTTCATGGAGATTAGCCAGTGCTCTGAACCGAGAGCAGCCTGAGGTGGCAAGCACAAACCTCAGCAGAACTAGCTGTACTTCTGGTAGCAAAACACTATTAAACAAGGGCCATATTATGTTTGTAGACCTCAGGGCAAAGCCTGGCACATGTCCCACAGTAGCCGGGGATCGGAGTCTACCAGGGAATGAGTAACTCAGCAAGAGGTTTGCAAACTGTGGGTCCGGACCAGATGGAAAAACAAGCTACTGGCATCCATGAAGTCCAAGCTTCAACGCCGGTGCCAGCAACAGCCTCCTCCTTCAGAACTACATTTGGGGAAAGAATGGGAATTATAGTAATCAGAATTACACATACTTTCCAAAGCAAAGTAAGTCCCTACCGTGAAATAGAAGGAGGTTTGTTTACATGTCTGGTTCATTGAGACACTCTGCCTGGCTCTCACACCCAGGGCTGTGCTCTCAGGGAGTTGGCAGAGGGGGGGGGTCGGGAGGAGGGGGGACACGACATGGGACGACAGGACTGACTCAAGTAGGAAACAGTCACCACAGCCAGGAGAAAACAGTCTTCTAAATGAAATTAGTTGTTTCCTCCCCCCATACCCCTCACCCCCGCTTTGACCTTGATGGATTATTTATACATGAAATGTGGAAAAGGTAAGGCTCAGTGCAACAAATGATTAAGTCTGTCTGCGTGGTGAGGTGGACGATAAAACATACACATAATGAGGAAGCTGGTAAAGATCTAAAGGGGTTTCTACAATAAAGGTTTAAGTCGTGTAAGAGTTTTATGGATCTGATTGATGAGGCTAGCAGAATGATTCAGCAGACAAGGGCACTTGTCACCAAGCCTGATGACCTAAGTTGAACCCCTGGAGCCCACATGATGGAAAGCCAGAGCCGAATCTTGCAAGTGGTCCCCTGATCTCCACAAATGTGCCATGGCACAAGCATGCGCACAAGCATGTGCACATAAACACACACACTATATAAACGAAAACAGAAATCCTTAATAATACAGATCGCAGAATTACTGTTTATTCTCTTATCAATTTCCCTGAAGCTCTAACACTGTAGATGTAAGAATTACCAAAAGTCCCACGAACCACGTATACTTAAATGCCTTCAAATAGTTTTGACTATGACTTGCACTTCAGGTCAACCATGTCACAACTTGCTACACTCACACTCGTGAAAATCAAATCCATAGGTATTAAATGAACATCACTTATTCCTCAAACGCTGTGAGAGATACAACAGTCAAGTATCAATGTCTTGGAGGTTATAATCTAAAGAGAAAACCTATAACCATGTAAAACATTAAATAATAGGATTTAAATGCGGATTTTAATGCATAGAATCCATTGAGCGGCCATGCACAGTCAGTGGACACACAACTGTATAGGCAAAAGGCTTCTGTGTGCATGTTAGAGCTGCCAGACTGGAAAGAGAATAGAGTCCTGTTGCCTTTGTGTCAAGGTGTGGCTTAAGAAAGGTAGGTTGGGAAGGGAATAGGGGGTGTCAAATTCCAGCCCCAAAGCTTGCCAGGCATCAGAGCTGGTGACTATGTAAACACTCAGAGCCCATTCACCTTCCTCTATAAAACACAGACCAAACCCACCCACCTCCCAGGCGGCCCGGAGGGTAAAGTAAGACTCCCATAGCACATTCTCAGCAGATGGCCGGTGCTCAAGAACTATTAACACCACTCCTTCCTGTAATTTAGTCTGGAACATTTTTTTTTTTTCCTGAGTGTCATGACACCTTGACAAATCCAAACATAAGTTTTCTTGTTTTTTGCATGGGTCTCCTCCATCTCTTCCAAGACTCCCAAGCAGTGAGTCCTATTGGATTTCACTGGTGGCTCTTGTGAGGTAAGACATCCAGTACTGCTCCCAGATAAATAGAAACGTTCCTCCACTTACCGCCTCTGAAAAGAATCTCTTTTTGTTTCAGGCTTTCTCAAACCTAATTCCATTCTCAGAGGCACCACCCTGGCCAGGCATCTGCTCTGACACATCTAATCACCTTCCAAGATACCAACCTACTCAAGGAATTGTTACCCAAAACACAGTCCCCTTCTGGCCTCTGGTTGGCTGCTGGCCATTTCCACTGTCATATGCATGTGGATAAAGCCAATCATCTGTTCTGGAACTCCTTTCCGTAATTAGTGGAGACACTGTATAGGACCATAGTGACACACTGAAGAAATTGTCCTAGTTGGGAGTACTATTACTAGGATGAAACACCATGACCAAAAGCAAGCTGGGGAGGAAAGGGTTTATTTGGTGCACACTTCCACATCATAGTCTGTCACTGAAGGAAGTCAGGACAGGAACTCAAGCAGGGTAGGAACTTGACTGAGGAGGCAAGAGCTGATGCAGAGGCCTTGGAGAGATGTTTACTGGCTTACTCCCTCTGCCTTGCTCAGCCTGCTTTCTTATAAAATCCCAGGACCACCAGCCCAGGGATGATAACACCACCCACAATGAGCTGGGCTCTCCCTATCAATCACTAATTAAGAAAGCGCCCTCCTGGCTGGCCTGCAGCCCGATCTTATGGAAGCATTTTCTCAGTTGAGGATCCCTCCTCTAAGATGACTATAGCTTGTGTCAAGTTGGCATAACACTAGCCAGCATACAAATCTATCACCAATACCATTTACTTAGGGACTCTGCGGATACACACGCAGACAGAGGCTCTGGCCAAAAAAAAAAAAAAAAAAAAAAAAAAAACAGGAGGAAGAAGGAAGAAATAGTTCTCTAGAAGCCAGTTCAAAAGAAAATGAAAAGTCCCGAAGTAATTATGTCCTCTTTCACTCAATGGGAAGAACTTGTCATTCTGGTTTCAAAACACCAGCATCTATTTCATGCAGCCTGACACCTACATCTCAGTCTGATCCCTTTGTTTATTTATTCTACAGTTTCTACTGAGGTCATATGGGAAGGAAATGAGCCAGCTGAAAACACCATGACAACCCAGGTTAGACATAAGACACTTGACCTTCCTCAGCTAGAAAGGGCACCATTGGTCTGCCCTGGAGAGTGCCGGGGCCCCTTGTGATGGCCTGGTCGGGACTAGTTTCCAGTGTAGTTATACAGAAAGGGAATTCCTGTCACCAGAATTTTAAATTCTGCAATTACCACAGGATGTGGAGAAGCTACATGCTTCCTCTATTCTACAAGGTGTTCTTTTGAATAGGGACAGGGCCTGTGGACATTCGAAGAAAATCCCTAAGAATGTTCTTTTGCTAAAATTCTTGTTTGTTTTACAATTAATGGCCTCTTCATAACGAGGAAATTACCATGGAGAGAAGGAAGCTTCCATAGAGGATAGTAATGGGCTCAAATAATAAAGGCTAAAAATATCAATCACAGTTAAAAATGACTAAAATGGTAAATTTGATTCCTATTATTAACATTAATATAGTGTTGAAAAGTCTTATATGCATATAGAATCTGTAACTACTCCTTAGATGAACAAATCAGGCTTATGCAAAGGAATCAGCATGTATGCAGGAATTATCAGAAAAAAATCCACAGAAAGCAACTTATTCTCTTCTTTTTTTTTTTTTTACATTTTTTTTTCTTTTATTGAAAACAGACTAGTATCCCATTCAACAGATCCTGAATGTAGTGTCAGCTCTTTCCTCTCCTCCCTGTTCCCCCCTCCTCTCCTCCCTCCCCTTCAGATCCACTCCCTTTCTGTCTCTCACTAGGAAAAAAAAAAAATGGGCTTATAAGAGATAACAACCAAACATGACTATAATAAGATGAATCAAAAACTATCATGTCGAACTTGGACACAGCACCCCAACAGGAGGAAAAGAGTCCCAGGAGCAAACACAGGAGTCAGAGGCCCACCTGTTCTCACAGCCAGGAGTCCCACAAAAAATACAAAGCTCATAGCTATAACATACACAGAGGACCTGGTCCAGCCCCATCTCAGCTCTGTCCATGCTGCTTCAGTCTCTGTGAGCTCATGTGCACCTTGCTTAGTAGATTCAGAGGCCATGTTCTCCTGCTGTCCTCCATCCCTTCTGGCTCTTACACTCTTTCTGCCTCTTCTTCCTCGGGACTCCCTGAGCTCTAAGGGGAGAGATTTGATGGAGACTTCCAACTTAGACTCACTCCCCAAATCATGTCTGCCTGTGGGTCTCTGCATCTGTTCTCATCTGCTGCCAGAGGAAGCCTCTCTCATGATGACTGGATAAGGCACTCATCTATGAGTATAAGAGATATCATTAGGAGTCATTTTATTGATTTTTTTTTTTAAGACCAGTAGTGTTTAGCCTAGTTCTCCAGGCTGTCTAGTCTCTGGTTATTGGTTACCTAAGCAGTGTCAGGTGTGGGTTCCTTCTCGTGAACTGGGCCTTAGGTCAGATCAGACATTGGTTGGCTACTCCCACAAGTTCTGAGCCACCATTGCCCTAGCTTATTATGCAGGCAGGACAGATGGTAGGTCAAAGGTTTTGTGGCTGCCTGAGTGTCTACGTTTCTCCTTTGGTAGCCTGCAGAGTGCCTTCCCTCACCAAAGAGACTAGAAAAAAGAGATAAGGGCTCCATGTAGGCACTGGCTCGACTTCTCCACGTTCAATGAGTTGTATGGGTGTTGTCCTCAGCAATGAGACCCTGCTGCCAGTTTGCAGAGAGCAACCTATTGTCTTAGCAACAGCCTGGGTTGTTTGGCAATTCCCATGGGACTTCTTTGGCCAACAACTCATTGAATCATCCCGTCACCAGAAGACTTACCTGGCTACAAGAGACAGCAGTTGAGACTCCTTATCCCCAATTACTAGGAGTCCTCATTAGGATCACCCTCATAGATTCCAGGAAGTTTCCACTGTACTAGGTTTCATACACACACACACACACACACACACACACACACACACACACACACACACCAAGAGCCCCTCAATTGCAGCCATCTTTCCCTGCACTCTCTCCCTCCAGCCCATGCCCTCCCACGCCCTCCTCACCCACTCCCAGTCCACCCATGAAATCTACTCTTTTTTTTCCCCTTCCCAGGGAGATCCATGCATCCTACTAGAGTCCTCCTCTGTCTAACCTCTTGGCCTACGGATCGTAGCCTGTCTATCATTTATTTAATGGGTAATATCCTCTTTGTCTTAGTTAGGGTTACTATTGCCGTGAAGAGACACCATGACCATGGCAACTCTTATACAGAAAGCGTTTAATTGTGGAGGCTGGCTTACAGTTTGGTGGTTCGGTTCATGGCAGGAAGCATGGTCCTGGAGAAATAGCCAAGTGTTCTACATCCTGCAGGCAACAGGAAGTCAACTGACTGTCACACTGAGGGAAGTTTGAGGAAAAGACCTCAAAGCCCACCCCCACAGTGACACACTTCCTCCAACAAGGCCACACCTCCTAATAGTGACACTCCCTTGGGGGCCATTTTCTTTCAAACCATCACACCCTTATAAGTGAATATGTACTGTTTTTATCTTTCTGGGTCTGGGTTACCTCACTCAGGATGATTTTTTTCTAGTTACATCCTTTTGCCTCCAAATTTCATGATGTCGTTTTTTTAACAGCTGAGTAATATTCCACTGTGTAAATGTACCACAATTTCTTTATTCTTCTGTTGAGGGAAATCTAGAGGTTGTTTCCAGGTTCTAGCTATTATGAATAAAGCCTCATGAACATTGTTGAGCAAGTGTCCTTGTGGTAGAATGGAGCATCCTTTGGATATATGCCCAAGAGTGATATAGCTGGGTCTGGAGGAATATCAGTTCCCAGCTTTCTGAGGAACCACCATATTGATTTCCATAGTGGTTGTGTAAGTTTGCACTCCCACCAGTAATGGAGGAGTATTTTCCTTGCTCCATATTCTTGCCTGCATGAACTATCACTTGTGTTACTGATCTTAGCCATTCTGACAGGTGTAAAATAGAATCTCAAAGTCGTTGTGATTTGCTTTAACATGATAGCTAAGGATGTTGAACATTTCTTTAAGTGTTTCTTAGCCATTTGAGATTTCTCTGTTGAGAATTTTCTGTTTAGATCTGTTGACCATTTTTAAATTGGATTATTTGGTTCCTTGATATCTAGTTTCTTGAGTTCTTTTTATATTTTGGATATTAGTCCTCTATCAGAAGTGGAGGTGGTAAAAATCTTTCCCATTCTGTAGGTTGCTGCTTTGTCAGATTGATGGTGTCCTTTGCCTTACAGAAGCTTCCCAGTTTCCCAAGATCCCATTTAATCTTAGTGCCTGTGCTATTGGTTTTCTGTTCATGAAGTTGTCTCCTGTATCAATGCATTTAAGGCTATTTCCCGCTTTCTCTTCTATCAGATGCAAACCGTCTTTCTGTATTCTGCCTGCCAGCTCCCAAATAACCACATGGAGATCTCTTACTAATTATGAAAGCTTGGCCTTAGCTTATGCTTGTTCTTAACTAGTTTTTATAATTTAAATTAACCCATATTTTTTAATCTACATTCTTTTATGTGGCTCGATTACCTTTACTCTGTACTTCCCATCTGTTTCCTCTCTGTTTGACTGGCAACTCTACCTTTCTTCTTCCCAGAGCTCTCTCTGTCCAGGAGTCCCTGCTATACATTCTGCCTCGTTATTGGCTGTTTATTAAACCAATCACAGTGACATATCTTCACACAGTGTAAAGGAATATTTCCCAACAATTCATTTATATGGTGGATTACACTGACAGATTTTGGTAGATTGAACCATCCTCCCTGTATCTCTGGGATGAAGCCTACTTGATCATGGTTGATGATCTTTTTGATGTGTTCTTGGATTCAGTTTACAAGTATTTTATTGAGTATTTTTGCATTTGTGTTCATAAGGGAAATTGGTCTATAATTCTCTTACTTTGTCGAATCTTTACATGGTGTGGGTATCAGGGTAACTGTGGCCTCATAAAATGAACTGGGCAATGTTCTTTTGGTCCCTATTTTGTGGAATAATTTGGAGAGTAATGGCATTAACTCTTCTTTGAAAGTCTGGTAGACTTTTTAAAGCTAAAATCATCTGGCCCTGGGCTTTTTTTGCTTGGGAAACCTTTACTAACTGCTTCTATTTCGCTAGGGGCTATATGTCTATTTAAATTATTTATCTGATCTTGATTTAACTTTGGTAAGTGGTACCTATTAAGAAAATTATCCATTTCTTTTAGACTTTCAACTTGGTGGAGTACAGGTTTTTAAAGTATGCCTTTATGATTCTCTGGATTTCCTTGGTGTCTGTTTCATTTCTGAGTTTTTTAATTTGGATGTTCTCTCTCTGCCTTTTAGTTGGTTTGGATAAGAATCTATCTTTTGATTTTCTCAAATAACCAACTATCTATTGATCTTTATATTGTTCTCTTTGTTTCTATTTTATGGATTTCAGCCTCAGTTTGATTATTTCCTGCCATCCTCCTAGGTATGATTACTTCTTTTTGTTCTAGAGCTTTCAGGTAGGCTATTAAATTGCTAGTATGAGATTTCCCCATTTTTTATATAGGAGCTTAGTGATATGAACTTTCCTCTTAGAAGGAAACACTTTCATTGTGTCCCATAAGTTTGAGAATGCTGTGTGTTCATTTTCATTCAATTCTAGAAAGCCTTTAATTTCTTTATTTCTGTCCATTTTTCATTCACTAGAGAGTTATTCACTTATTCAGTTTCCAAGAATTTGTAAGCTTTCTGTTGTATTCTACTGTTGTTGATAGCAGCTTTAATCCATGGTGGTCTGACAGGATGCAGGAGTTATTTCAAGCGTCTATTAAGATTTGTTTTGTATCCCAGTATGTAGTCAATTCTAGAGAAAGTTCCATGAGGTGCAGAGAAGAAGGTACATCCTTTTGTGTTTGGGTGAAACGGTCTGTACATATCTGTTAGATCCGTTTGGTTATAACATCTGTTAGCCCTAGTATTTCTCTGTTTAGTTTTTGTCTGGATGACCTGTCCATTGGTGAGAGTGGGGGATTGAAGACTCTCAGTGCAACTTCAGTCACGTATAGAACCTCACGTTCTGTCGTAGTGCTTCTTTCACAAGCCTGGGTGGCCTTGTGTGTGGGAAATAGATGTCAAGAATTGAAATGTCATCTTGGTGGATTTTTTTTCTTTGATGAGTATTTAACATCCTTTCCCTATCTCCTTTGATTAGTTTGGGTTTTAAATCTATTTTGTTGGACGTTAAAATGGCTACACCAGAGCAACACCCCTACCCCATGCCATGCAGTTAGGACTGGCAGAACTCAATGGATCACAGCCTGGGCTTTGAAGAGGTCTCCAGCAGCTCCTCCACACCAACCAGGCACAGCTGGCTGGGCATTATTATGATCTCTTTGTGATGAGTAAGCATCGTCCTGCCCAGGACCATGACACTCTTAAGCAGGACGAGGAGACGCGCACAGTCATTCCAGGCTCCAAGAAGAAAACACTGGCCTACCCAGCACCTTGTGGCACCAGGCACACAGGCACTACTATGGTGAGCAAAAGTATGAAGGGATATAAGAGACATGTCCTGTGGACAGAGGCAGATCTGAAGAGGCAAAAGAGATGAGGAGCAGGCAGAAGTGGGTGGCCTCATTGCTACCTGGGGCCATGGTGATGTCTGGGGCTAGGCTGCTGCTGGGACCCATGTCTGGGTTCAGGCTCTGGTGTAGCCAAGATCTCTGTTGATGATGCCCATGGCTCCTGATCCCACCAAAGGCAGAGAGGATAAGGCTATAAGGAGTTGGCCCCACCCCTCACTGGCTGTAACACTAGGGAGAACTGGTCCTGCCCCTCACAGGCTGAAGCACTCAGGAGACGGTCCTACATCTCTCCTGGGCTGCACAATAGAGCTGACCCTGTTCGCAGGGCACAGGTGAACTGGACCCGAGGGCGTGAGAATGGGAGAGCAGGCCACACCCCTCTTGGATGCCATCTCTTGCCTGGCCTGATTTTCTAAATCTTAATAAAATAGATATAAACATACCACACAAATTAATTAGAAAAAATATATCATCTGAAGATATATATCTGCTGCAATGAACCAAAGTTTTATCTAACTAGAATTAAACATTTTATTAATAACTGAACTTGGCTAAAACCTGGAAAAGCACGTTAGTATGCTTTGCATCTTGTCAAAAGAACTCTAGGCACTTTTCTCTCTGGAAAATCCCCCCCCCCCCCCCCCCCCCCCCCCAGGCAGGAGTCAGTCCTGGAGGCTGTTCAACAACATTGTGCGTCCCTGGGGCCAGGGACGAAAAGGAGAATGGTGCATGAAGAGTCTCCTCAAATCTTTCTTTCTAAGTCGATTCCACACCCTTTCTATGTGACTTTGTAAGTTAGCACACACGAGGCTGCACTATGGCAATGTCACGCACAAGTTGAACTCTCGCCCGCTTCCTGTTCTCCTTTTGACTCTGCCTCTGCCTTCACCTCCACGTCCGCTGTCATCATCAAATGGTAATAAGGCTGCTCACTTTTTAAAATGACAGCATTGCACCATCTCAGAAGAAAGTGTTGCACGTATGTTTTCATTCTTCTGGGAAGGAGGCTTTTTTTCTGTCCGTCCATAGCATCTTCCAGTCCATCAGGCTACACGAGTCTCATCAGAGAAATGGCCCACCGGAAACTTTGAGAGGATTTCCTGCCTCATAACATCTGTCCCAGTGATCTGAAATCATAGCCAAGAAATTCATTTCAGAGTCTTTTTTTTTTTTTTTTTTTCTCTGAGACAGTCTCATGTAGCCCAGGCTAGCCTTGAACTTGTCACGTAGCTAAGAATGACCATGCATTTCTGATCCTCTTACCTCCACCTTTAAATTCTGGGACCACAGGGGAGTCCTGAAACTTTTACTTTCAATCCTCCACCACCTTCATGTCGGGAAGCAAGCTAGTTCCAGGAGCTGTTAGATCCCTGCGGGTGTGGGAGGACAAGCTGCCACGGTAGCGGGAGGACTCCGGGAGAAGGAAGAGGAGACAGGGAGTGGGCAGGAGTCTCGCAGGAGGACACATTGAACCCGGCTTTGCTGGAGGCAGCTCCACTGTCACGCTGCTGCCAAAGCGCCCTTTCCTCCTCTCTCAAGCCGACAGGTAAGAACCCTGGAGTTACAGTCACGCCTTGCTGGAGGCGCTGGAGTGGAGGGAGGGGCGGGCAGAAATGCATCCGGCTTCACTGCTCTACAGCCAGGCTGTGTTGTTCCGCTGGTTCTCCATGTATTTCCTTCTCCCATTGCACCACATCCTTTGTATTCAAAGGCGAAACTTCTGATCAAATGTTGCAAACACTAAGAGGTCAGAGGAAGGTTCTCAGTGGCCCCACCCTCCAACCATGATGCAATCCACACAGGCCTGTGTCCCCAGCACAGAATGGGACATTTGGAAACAGAGGTTTCTAGGAGGAACCATCACACTTCTCCTCTTCCTGAAAGCATGATTGGCTCTCTGGGGCTGGACCAGGAGGAAAAGGACTGGCAGTCAGAGCATCTCTCCCTTCATTGCCCTTCCGGAGGCTCCTCCCCAGAATCTGCATCCCATTGTTAGCAGCTTAGCAACAGCATCCTAGTTCCCATTTAATCAAGAGACTGCTGAAGACGGAGGAAAGGCTTCAGGGGCTGATAAAAAACGGATTAGCAGGTGATGGCGCCTGCCACCCAGCCTGACCAGCCTGAGTCTGATCCCTGGAATCATCCCACAGGATGGAAGGAAAGAACCAATTCCTGAGAGTTGTCCTCTGACCTCCACATGCACATTGTGGCGCACACACACACACACACACACACACACACACACACACACACACACTTTTTTAAGAAGGAAAGTCTTCAGACACACTGAAGACCCTCTCTGCAAAGTGTGCCTTCAAACATTCCAGAGCTGTGGCCCTCACTGACCACACAGCTTGAAACTCTAAATGACCTGAAAGGGGCTGACTCACACTTCACCAGAGAGCACCTTGTGCGCAGTGTCCTGCTTTGGAGCACTGAGGACTATTCTGTGTTTGTAATCACTTGTATAAGTAATTACTTATAACAACATTCTACAGACTGGGTCGATTAAACAGTACAGAAATTTGCTTTCTCACCTCTCTGTGCCTGTCTCTCTGTGTCTCTGTGTGTCTCTGTCTCTGTCTCTGTCTCTGTCTCTCTCTCTCTCATCTCATCTCATCTCATCTCACTATGCCACAGAAAGGCCCGGAACTCTCAGTTCTCCTTCCTCAGCCTCCTGAGTGTTTCAATTACAAGTTTGCTCCAAGTGGCTTTTGTGACATGCGGATGTCCACGTACTGATCTCTTTTGTTACAATAGTATTAACCACATTTGGGACAAGGTCTCCTTTTTCTTCAGTTCCCCTTTACTTTGTTGTCTGTGTCTCCAAAGCTAACCACACTCTAAATCACGGGTACGAATAATGAATTTGGAGAACAGTAGGGGACATTGGTAAATCTGTCCTCCTGTCCTCAGGAAAGATTTTCAAGGGGTAAAGCTCTTCACTTAGTTGGGGATGGTGGATGGAGGCTTTCTTTGAAGAGAAAGGGTCTTGGCAAGGAAGAGATGACTCAGAAGGAGAAAACTGCTTAAATAGCCCTACTGAGTTAAGTAAACCAGGGTTTGGACTTGAACAAGGAGGGACACTTTGAACCTAGCCCGACACAGCCCGAGGTTAGGAAGGTGACCAC